>NW_028236986.1:0-74660 GCF_017979445.1 Akebia trifoliata
TACTTTAGGAATTTCACATTTTAGCAATTTCTAATTTAGATGATTTTGTAATTTCCTATTTAGAAAGTTCGTGGATTTAGAAGTTTCTAACTCAAAACTGTAATATCTTTGGAAAACTTCTATTTTGGGAAAGTTTCATTTTTAAAAATTCTAATTTGGGAATTCAACATATATTTTTTGATATTAATTTGGGGAAATTCGGATTCCCAATTAGGAAATCCTAAGTTCTAATTTGGCAGTTTCTACTTTGGACGGTTCAGAAAATACTTGCATGTAGAATTCATTAATTGATTTCAAATCATGGAGCTAATTAAGGCTTTTTCAAATCCTTCCATATTTTATGAACTTCAAAGAATGATCATGTAATAATTGGGACAATTTTAGCCATAGGATTTGTTTGGCAAACCTAACATAAATTGATGATGATGATTGGACCGTGACCTTGACTATAGTCTTTGTATGTTGACCATAGGATGATTTTGGATCAGAGTAGAGACTGATCATTTTGATCGGGCGGGTTCGGTGCCTAACACCTTCCAAAACCCATAATCTGACCCCTTACCCATATCTTTGATCCGCGGACCGATCCATATCCGTTTGGAGTTATTTATGGTTCCTAGACCTAAACTAGGTGGCGATTCCCATTTCTCAAAAGTCTCCTATTTATAAATCGGACCCTTATCCACTATTGAGTGAAGAAGGTTCGAGGTGATTTCAAAAAATTAAAAATTAATCCAACCGATCAATCCTAAACAATCAACGATTGGATCAAATCGATCAATTGAAAGTCATAAATCATCAACCCATTTTAACTAATCAACCCACACCCACCTTTCCATCAAATTTATCAATGAATCAACCACAAAGCGTGGGATCATTCCCTATACACATCCTTTATTTCCTCTTCTATATTTTGGTCAAAAAAGAAACATTAAAAAAAATGATGAAAAGGGAAAGTAATGAAAAGGAAGGGAATATATATATATATAAGGGAAGACCCTTCTCACAAGGAGGAGAAGGTTGACATTCTTGGAACAACAAAAAGGCTGACATTCTTGAAACAGCAAAAGTGGGAGTCAAAAAAAGTTCTAGAATAGGGGACAATAAGAAAAACAAAAAAAAAATCTGGTTCGTCTATCTTCCTAGAGGGGAAAATAATGAACAAAAAAATAAACAAGAAGAAGAAAAGATGGCCCCCAACCCTTTCTCCCACTTCTCTTGGACATCCCAAACAACTTTAGCATTCTCCCCCTTCTCAATGTCCCACAAATCAGCAACGCCCTTCACTTCTCCCCTCTCTTCCTTATCTTTCCCAAAACTAGTAGTATTATCTCTCTCTCAACTCTTCTCTTTAGGTTCACCCCACACTGTAGAAACTCACCTTCTTTTCATTCTCAATGCCCCACAAACCAGCAACATCCCTTTACTTCTTCTCTCTCTTCTTCATTTTCCCTAAAACCAACACTATCGTCTCTTCTCAACGTTCCAAACTAGCAACATCCCTCCCTATCCCTTTTTCTCTACTTCTTAAAATCCAATGACAGCCCTCTCTCTAACTCTTTCATATTCATAAGCCTAGTAACTCGTTCGCTATCACAAGTTCTCGTCGAACTAGACTTGAAGGAATACCCACAACAGCCATATTAGTCTTGAGGTGAGGTTTTTTATCATTATTTCTAATGAGTTTGTTTTATGTGTGTAATGACCTAAAATTTTGAATGGGTATCTCGAGGAAAGTATTTTAAATTTTTACGTTGATTTAAAAGTATGGATTTTGAGTTTCCAATATTTGAGGAAAACTAACATCACCAATAGATTCATATGGGTTGAGAAACATACTTTAGCTTGTAAGCATGCCTAAATCTGAAGTCGATCAAAAAAGTTATCAAATCATTGAGTTTTGCATTAGATATTTGCTCAATAGGTAAACGATACTTTAGAGACATAATTTGAGGAAAACGATCATACCAATAGGTTTCAAAAAATCACCCGAAATAGAGTATAAGTTTATCCAAATCGGCATTCTGGAAAATAATTCTAGAAATGAAACGTACGTCCCACTTAAGTTATAAATATCTAAAAACATAAAAAGAATCTGAATTTTCTTATTCTTCTCTCCAAATAAATATCAGCCCTAACTTTTCATTGAGATTTGAAACTCAGATCTATCTTAACCAAGAATGATCCGAACTTCACCTTAAAAAGGAAAGTTGTTCCTCTCGTCGAAGGTTGCGTGTGGATGTTAGAAATTTTGATTTTCATTGGAAGAAAACCGTTGTGATCGGTAAAAGGTGATCCTTAAACTTCATTGAATCGTATAGAGTAGCCCAAGGTAGAATGCCTTCCCTTCTACCTTTTAGTTATGCTATAATTTCATAGAAAATGCATGCGATCGTCAATAAATCAATTATTTCATTCAATTTATTCATATTTGAATGATTGAAGTCATGTTTACATGCTTATTTATGATTAATTTTAGTGTTTTTGATGTATTTTAATTAGTTTATGTATAATATAATATTTAAAACGAGTTTTGATGACTTTCGACGAAAAATTGGCTTTTCAAAAAGATTTCGATTTTGAGCATGATGCTTGCTAACAACACTGTCGTCAACCAAGCATGTCTCCACCGTCAGACCTGAAAATTTTTAGAAACTGAAATTTTTCTTCAACTTTTATTCCCTTATAACATATATACTAATTTCTCTTTCCATCTACTTTAAGTCTTTAATGAAATTAAGGTTTTACCTCCCATTTCGAAACATTGGGAATGGTTTTAAGATCCCAATCTCATTGTATCAAAATGTGATTTTTGATTTCAAGAACAATACGTAAATTTCTACGTTTTGCTTCAGTTTTCAAAATGCGATATCTTTCACATTACTTTGAATTGACTAATAAAAATTACATGGCCTTTCTCATATTGTTGAGGGCTTTCATGTACATAAACCCATTTTCAATTTTGACAACTTTGAAAAATTATTTTTTTCGACACTTAGCCAAATTTTGACTGCGTTTCCAACATTCACGTCTTATAATTTTATCGCATTTTCTGAGTGAAATCGCCTCGACCCCCGACCGTCCCGTTAAACAGCAGATAGGGGTGGGTTCGATTACGAATCTCGGAGATTTTTAAAGAATAGGGAGTCGCCACCTAGTTTAGGTCTAGGAACCAAAATTAACTCCAAAATTAATTGTTTGATTTTTAATTTTAATTGTTTGATTTTTAATTTTAATTGTTTGGATTTTTTAATTTGAATTATTTAATTTTTAATTTGAGTTTAGATTGAATTTTGATTTTTATTACATTGTCCTAGGGATTGGGATCTCTAAATTGTATTTGGATGCTAAGGGGCGTTCCGGTCATTTTTATTATTATTTACAGATTTTTCTCGAATTTCTCTATTTTATCGATTTGGATCCCGTTAGACTCGAAATCACATTCTGAGTGCAATGGAGGTACATTCGAGATTTTTCGGGAGTCCAAAATTTATGAGGGGCATTTTTATCATTTTGATGAATTTTTTTATAGATTTTCATCAAATTTCTTTGTTTTCATCGATTTAGGTCTCGTTAGACTCAAAATCACATTCTGAGTGCAATAGATGCACTTTCGAGATTTTTCGGGAGTTCAAAATTTATGAGGGTCATTTTCATTATTTTGATGAATTTTTTTATAGATTGTCCTCAAATTTCTCTATTTTCATCGGTTTGGGTCCCGTTAAACTCGAAATCACATTTTGAGTGTAATAGAAGTACTTTCGAGACTTTTCAGAGATCTAAAATTTATGAAGGGTATTTTCATCATTTTTGTGAACTGTATAGCTAACCTATGCGTACGTGCTTGCTAAGTCGGGTATAAGATGTAGCAATCTTAAGCGTGCGTAAATTTCTAGGTCGAGTTGTGACGAGTAGGGAGGATGAAAAGATTAGAAATAGAAAGAATCAAGCAATACTCCCAAGCCTTCGAGTTCTTTTATATTCATCATTAGGAATCCACCAAAATCGGGTAATGAATTGTCGGATTAGGCAGATGCAATAATGGGGTGTCTACAGATGTCCCTCTTTGGCAGATGGTGGAAGTAAACTAGATGCCCAATCTATTGTGGTAGATAGTGCGACATCCGAATGCCAAAGCTAGTGATAGTCCATTTTGCAGCATGATTCGATAATTTGTCAAAGTGTCCAGATCCTTGAGAATAACCTCTCATTGGAAAAAATAGCAGATCCTTGAATTTTGAAAAAAATTCTCCTTGACTAATGCAAATGCAATGTGAGTGCACGTGTGTACCATTATGTAGTGATGATTTTGAAAATACACATCTCCATTCTGCACATTCATGCTGAGAGGATAGCAAACTGTGTAAGGTCAACATAAAATCCAAGCAACATGTTTTTGCAGAAAATCAGATAAAATTGAGTAAAATCTGAGAATAAACTGAGCAGGTCTGAGTAAAATCTGAGACGAATCTCAGTGGGTCTGAGCAAAATCCGAGAAAACCCTTGACGGTATCTGAGCAAAATCTGAGAAAGAATCTCGGCAGGTCTGAGTAAGTCTGAGAATAATCCAAGATGAATCTCGGTGGGTCTGAGCAAATTAGAGAAAACCCTCGGTGGTATCTAAGTAAAATCTAAGAAAACCCTCGGTGGTGGCTGAGCAAACATCCAAGAAAGAATCTCGACAGGTTTGAGCAAAATCTGAGTAAGTCTGAGTAAAATCTGAGATGACCCTCGGCGGTATCTGAGCAAAATCCGAGAAAATCCTCGACGGTGTCTGAGCAAAATCCGAGAAAGAATCTTGGTTGGTCTGAGCAAAATCTGAGTAGGTCTGAGTAAATTTCGAGATGACCCTCGGCGGTATCTGAGCAAATCCGAGAAAAACCTCGACGGTATGTGAGCAAAATCCGAGATGAATCTCGACGGGTCCACTTTTGACCTTTAAGGTTTGGGAGTCGCCACCTAGTTATTGTGGTCTAGGAATCGATCATTGACTCTAAAAACAAAGACAACTAATCTACGAAAGAAAATACGGGTCCGGGGATCACATTATGGGATTGGAAGGAGTTAGGCACCAACCCCGCTCGGCAAGTGCTGGTCTCTACTTCTTCCCAAAAATCGGTTACATTGCAAAATAGACCAAAAATAACAAATAATTATAATCAAAAAAATATAAAAGAAAGTTACCTTGTCGATTACAACAATTCCCTCAGCTCCAGCAAAGAGTATCTACGTATGTATTTTCTTGCTATTCGCCCGTCACCGGATTTGATTTCTGATCTCCAAGTTGAGATATCTTATTCTTAGATCTGTGAGTTTTCTAATTTTTCTTATGGATTTGAAGGTGTTTTGGAAGGGTTTTTAGATATTTTTTGAGCTAAAGTTGAGGTATGGATGTTAGGTAAGGAGTTAGGGCTTCAAAATTAGGGTTTTGGGAAGGTTGGGGAGGCTTCTTAACCTATTTCTCCTAGGGTTTATGATTTGATACGAAAATAGGTTGTAGGGACCCCTATTTATAGATTTTTTTAAGTGTTTGTTTAGATAGAATTAGTGTTTAATTATAATTCTTTTAGTTAGAGTTATATTTTAATTAGAATTGTTTTAGGTACAGTTATATTTTAGTTAGAATTGTTTCAGGTAGAGTTATATTTTAGTTAGAATTCTATTAAATAGAGTTACTATTTAATTAGGATTGTTAAATAGAATTATTATTTATTTAGAACTCTATTAGGGTTTTGACTTTTGGTCTTATTTGATTGACTTTAAGATTTTGACTTTAGTCTTACTTGTTTGACTTTAATATCTTGGTTTTAATCTTACTTGATTGACTTTAATTTTTTGGAGAACCCCCCTCTATTATATCGTTAATTCTTTGGACCCCCAAATGGAGGGGTCCTTGAATAAATATCTTGGCAACCATCAACAATTTTGTCGAAGAGCTTGATTGATCGAATTTTTTTTGTTCAAAATTTTAAATTAATTTTATTAATATTTCACTTTAATTATTTAATGTTTGATTTATTAATTTTAAAATTTTTAATTATAAAAATTATAAAATTACCATTTTACCCTCGGAGAAGACTTTTTGTGTTTCAAGTCGATTTTTGATGTTCTAGGATGTTTTAGAATCGATGTTTTTGTAAGGAATTCAATGGAAATATTGGTTTGTGTCATTTATGAAATTTTTTGTGTGGAATGGTCATGAACTTTATGAGGGGTATTTTCATAATTTTATCGAATTCTATGAAAATTGGCGAAATGATTTATTTGGTTTTGATTTGTTGTTTTATGTGTTTGAATGGGCTTTTTTAAGCGTAACGTAGGCTCTAGGGATATTTTAAGGTTAAGGGTATTTTGGTAATTTGGTCATTTGATCATTTTTTAGTGATTTTTATCGTGAAGCTTCTTTTTATCTGAAAAATGATGATTTCTAAGCTTTTGGGGTTATATTTTCCTATCGTAGCACGGTTTCTATAGTTTTGTCAGTTCGAGATACCTTATCCGGATTTCTGAAACATATCTGGTAACAAAATAAAGTATTAGAATAAATATCCGTCATTGGGAACCGTTGCAATCGGGTTGACGAGTTGATTAATCAGGCGAATGCAAAAATGGGGTGTCTACAACGGTATCTGAGCAAAATTCGAGACGAATCCCGGTGGGTCTTAGCAAAATCCGAGATGACCCTCGGCGGTATCTGAGCAAAATCTGAGTAGGTCTGAGTAAAATCCAAGATGACCCTCGGCAGTATCTGAGCAAATCCAAGAAAATCCTGGGCGGTATCTGAGCAAAATCCCAGACGAATCTCGGCGAGTCTAAGCAAAATCCGAGAAAATCCTCAGCGGCATCTGAGTAAAATCCGAGAAAATTCTCGACGGCGTCTGAGCAAAATCTAAGAAAGAATCTCAACAGGTCTGAGTAAAATCTGAGTAAGTCTGAGAATAATCCGAGATGAATCTCGGCAAGTCTGAGTAAAATTCGAGAAAGAATCTCGACAGGTCTGAGTAAAGTCCGAGACGAATCTCGGTGGGTCTAAGCAAAATATTGGAATAAAATCTCACTCCACAGGAATCATTTTTTTTTTATAAAGGTCAGATTTAAATTTTAACTTTCTTTGAACCTCAGGGGTTTTCAAAAAAATGCTATCGAAAGGGTAACCTTTAATTTCAGATCTTCATTATCCTTTGGGGCTGGAATTGATCAGGCTTAAGAACAAAAAATGCCCCTAGTTTGATAGGACCTTATATTGGGGATAATTGAACATATTTTGAAAAGACCTGCCCCTAATATAAGGGAAAAATAAATATGCTTTCGAATAAAAGGAGAAGTGTCCCTCAATATGAAAATTAGAAGTCTTAGACTACCACAAGTACAAAAAGGATTCACTTTTAATTTGGACTTTATTGAAGATCATGAGTCAGGCTCATCTGTTGGAAACAAATAATCACTTTTGAGATTCATCTTGGAGATCACGTTCTTCCCCTTTGGCTCGCTTAGGAAAGTAAACTTTTTCAGATCAGTCATAGACGAGATACATGTGACTTCTAAGTTTTTGCCTTACTTAAACTAGGTATTGAAGCTTGGTCATTCAGACTTCTGATGCACTGACTTGGTTCGTCTTTTCAGATTCTCGGCTCGATAAAGATTTTCTTTCGATTGCTCTACCTTTTGCCTAGATTGCCCTTTCAAGTTTTCGATCTAGCGAGCTGTCTTTTTTTTTTTTTTTTGCTTATGGAATTACTGTCTGATCACACTTGCAACTTTCCTCAACCTTTCCGTGCAGTACTTAGGAGGACTTCCATAGGTGGGCTTAGGAGTAGGCTAAGAAAGAAAAGAGACATGAGGCTCAAGAACCCGAATGCCCCTTGTGTGGCATTCCTTTGAAATAATTTTCTTTTCCTTCCCCATTTTGACAAAATTTTTTTTTGCGGGGGAACACATTTTTTTTATTTTTTGAATTGGTCGGGCCTGAAGTAACTTCTTAGATTGCTTACGTACCCCAGAATTTTGGGATCATACCAAAACGTAGTTCGAACATTTCTCTCCCCTGGGTTAGGTGATCGGGCTGAAAAAGAAAAATGTTTTTTTTTATTTTAATTTTTTTTTTAAATGGCTGCAAGGGGCTAAGAAAGGAGATATTTAACTGGGTGACAGGAAAATTGGTTCGACCAAAGATGGCCTCCTCAAATGTAATACCGCTTAATCTGGTCAAGGTTTATCGGTTCTGGTAATTCGATGCCATCGTGATCTTGGAGTTTAACAGCTTTCCCAGGCAGTACCTCTAATGAAGGGACCTTCCCAATTGGGCTTGAATTTACCTCTAGGATCAAAGATGGGTGCTCGATTTTCTTTGAGTACTAGGTTCCCAACTTGTAAGTCGCGAACTTTAACCCTTTTATCAAATGCTCGAGCGACTCTTCTCTTATAGGCTTGTACATGGTACAGAGCTCTAAGTCATTTTTCATCGATTAAATTCAACTCTTCATACTGGTGACGAACCCAGTCTCATTCTGATAACTGACTTTCCATTAGAATCCTAAGGGACAGAATTTTCATTTCAACTGGTAAGACAACTTCCATTCCGTACACTAGTGAATAAGGGGTGGCTCCGGTGGAAGATCGTATCGAGGTACGGTATGCCCAGAGCGCAAATGGTAATTTTTCAGACCAATCCCTATGTTATTGACACATCTTCCTGATGATCGTATTGAGATTCTTATTGACTATTTCAACTGCTCCGTTAGTCTGGGGATGGTAGGGTGATGATTTGTGGTGTAGGATCTTGAACTTTGAACACAGGGAAATAAATTCAGCTTTGAAGTGTGACCCGTTATCAGAGATCAATTCAAAAGGTATCCTATATCAACTGATAATATGTGTTTGGACAAACTTGGCAACTTTTGATGCAGTGAGAATAGCATATGAGGTGGCCTCCACCCATTTTGTAAAATAATCAATGGCCACGAGAATGTACTCATGTCTATTTGATGCTTTAGGTGTGATCTTACCAAATATGTCGATACCCCAAATAGAAAATGACCATAGTGAAGTCAAACCAACTAACTGAGATGGAGTCACATGTATGAGGTTAGCATGTACTTGGCATTTATGGCAGGTCTTGACCAGGTGATGACAGTCTGTTTCCATTGTTTGTCAGTAATACCCCTGTCTCATGATTCGTTTGGCTAACATCTTCCTACTCATATGTGGTCCACAGTCTCCGGAATGCAACTCTTCCATTAACCGTTCAACTTGATTTTCGTCAACACATGACAAATGAATTCCATCATAAAACCTCTAATATAAGTTTCCTGCGCACAGGATGTACTGGGATGCGAAACTCTGTAGGGTTTGTCGTTTTTTCCTTGACGCTTCAACTGGGAACTCTTATTTTTCTAATACTTTCTGGATGTCAGTGTACCATGGCTTTCCGTCAAAGAGTCAAGCAGCGATGTCGACCTGATTGCAATATGCAGGTTTATCTTTAATTTCAACGGTGATAAGCCTTAGTTCCATACCTGAAGGAAAATAGATCATCGAATAAAGAGTAGCCAGAGCGTCAACGAATCTGTTCTCTTGATAGATGTTGGAACAAGATGGCTTTGAACTTCCTTACTAAATTTAACAGATACTTGTGATAGGGTTTCAGTTTCACATCCTTAGTTTTTCATTCTTCCAATGACTGATGTATAACCAAGGTTGAATCTCCAAATACTTCAATTTTTGTGATACCCATATTCAAAGTAGCCTTGAGCCCGGCGATGCATGCTTCGTATTCAGCTGTATTATTAGTATTGGAGAAAGTTAGCTTAATAGCAATCGAAATGTGGCATTCTTCGGTAGAGAACAAGACTGCCCCTATTCTATACCCGTTCTGATTCGCCGCTCCATCAAAGTATAACTGCCATACTCTATCTCGTGATTCTTCTTCAAGGTTCAGGATATTTTCATCTGGGAATTGATCGATAGGTCTTTTTCCTTCTACCACTAGGTGATCAGTCAAGTATTCTGTTATTGCTCGTCCCTTGACAGATTTTTACGTAACATGTGTAATGTTGAATTCTGATAGCAACAACAAACAACGTACAGTTCTACCTGTCAATGCCGGCTTCTCGAAGAGATATTTTAAGGGATCCATCTGAGATAACAAAATGATTGAATGAGAGAACATGTAGTGCCGAAGCCTTTGAGTAGCCCATACTAGTGCTAGGCAGGTCTTTTCAAGAGTTAAATATTTTTGTTCATACTCTAACATCTTTTTGCTGATGTAGTAGATGACCCTCTCTTTGTGACTGTCTTTGTCGTACTGTGACTACATGCATACCATAGCTTTTCCAGTGACTGATAAGTAAAGAAGAAGAGGTTCACCTGGGGTAGGTGGAACCAAAATGGGTGGATTTGAGAGATATTCCTTAATTTGGTCGAAAGCTTTTTGGCATTGCTCGTTCCATACTGTCAACTCATTCTTCTTGAGAAGCTTGAATATAGGTTCGCACAGATTGGTGAACTGAGCGATGAATCTGCTAACATACTAAATTCTGCCTAAGAACCCTCGAATCTATTTTTCAGTCTTAAGAGGTATCATTTCTTGTATAGCTTTGATTTTTCCAAGGTACTTCGACCCCCTTTGACTGACTACGAATCTAAGTAATTTTCCAGAGGTCACTCCGAATGCGTATTTTTGAGAGTTAAGGCGTAACTGGTATTTTTGGATCCTTATAAGAAATTTCTCTAGTGTAGCGACGTGTCCCGATTATTCTTTGGATTTCACTATCATGTCATCCACATAGACCTCAACCTCCTTATGTATCATGTCATGCAATAAGGTCGTAGTTGCCCTCTGATAGGTAGCCCCAGCGTTCTTCAAACCAAAAGGCATGACTTTGTAGCAAAATCTTTCCCATTGTGTGATGAATGACGAATTTTGCATGTCGCGAGGGTCCATCTTTATCTGGTTGTACCTCGATAATCCATCCATAAACGAAAGTATGGCGTGTCCTGCTGTATTATCAACCAATACAGCTATGTGAGGCAACGAAAAGCTATCCTTTGGACTGGCCTTATTTAAATCTTTGAAGTCCACGTACATTCTCACTTTCCTATCTTTTTTGGGAACTAGGACTACATTAGCAATCCATTATGGGTACTCCACCACTTCTAAGAATCCAGTATTGATCTGCTTAGTAACCTCTTCTTTAATCTTCAAAGTCCATTCTAGCTTCATACGTCGAATTTTCTGCTTTACTGGCCCAGCATTGGGATGCAATGGAATCCGATGAAGAACAATATCCGTACTTACTCCTCGCATGTCCTCATACGACCACGCGAATACGTCCTTGAACTTTCTGAGCAAATCCACTATCCCTTCGCGTTCCTCGGGAGATAAGGTGACTCCAATTTGAATCTCTTGAGGATTATCTTTAGTTCTGAGATTGATTAATTCTGTTTCTTCTATTACAGGTTGAGCCCAACATTCATCTTCTTGTTCAAGTAGCTTAATTAATTCGATAGGAGTTTCTTCATCAGAAGATTCGTCCTTCGAAGTCAGATTATCAGTTAAATCATTATTGCACTCGGGGTAATCAGAAACTTCTTCTATTTCATTAAAGATAGATGGGGTGACAGGACTTACTACGGACTCAACATCACCAAACCCGACATACAACAAAGGACTCATTACATGATAATTGGAAAAAGACCCGACTGCAAGTTTGATTATAGACTGTGGGTTTTGAGTACCATTCTTGATTGACAAAATTGACACATTTCCTTCTTCGAGAAACATCTAAGCGATATTGAGTGAATCCACGGTCGTCTGCCAATCATCTACTCCTTTGAATTCTTCAGATGCTCTGTCTTCTTCCTTGTCAGGCCAATTCATCCCAAAGAAAATCTCAAATCCCGACTAGCGGGTACCTGTGAGGTGGTCGATAAAGGATTCTGGAAAATCACAATAAGGAAAATCTTTCCCTACTTTCACGAAGCGTCCATTAAGGGTTTTGTGATAAGGCTTCATTTGGATCAGATCAGCGACATGTCCTTGTCTTATCGCGTTTGCCTTATCTTTCCTTGTCTTCCAATATTGAGCCCAATCTTCTTTGGTAGGTTCGTACCCCAATCTGAATGTCCCAACTACTTTTGAATGGGTGGTGCAGCTTTGATCTCCTGTTATCTACCACCCAAACCCATGCCTGGGAAGAATCTCATACTTTTGAACATGTTGGCCATGCAACAACTGAACGTATTATCGATAGGTACCAGCTCTTTCGTAGAATTGTCCCACTGAACAGCATGAATGTTTTCAAATTCAAACCCACTGAGTTGTATTTCTTTTTATTCGGGTTGAATTTCAGGTAGCGACTTGGTTTCGATTTCGTTAACAATCCCTATAATTTCAGCATCCCCATGAAGTGTGATCACTAAACCATCCTTGATGAATTTAATCTTCTGATGCAAAGTAGAACGCACGACCTTGATCGGATGCAGCCACGGTCTCCCTAATAATAGGTTGAATGATGACTGAATATCCAAGACTTGGAATTCCACAAGGAAGTCTGCTATACCCGTGGATATTCGTAGTTGCAAAGTCCCTAGTACATCCCTTTTCGTATTATAATAAGCTCTGACGCCTTGACTAGTTAGTTTGAAGTTTTTTGTCTTGAACCCAAGGCAAGTCGCGATCTTCAAAGGACATACATTTAATGCACTTCTATTATCTACCAAGACTAGAGTGACTCTCATTCCATTGCAGTCAATTGTGATACGCAGCGGCTTCGTGTGGCTCGGCCCTTCTTTTGGTAGATCTGAATCTGAGAAGGACAGACTATTTTCACCATGGGTTGCCCCTACTATATTGGCTAGTTGATCAGGAGATGTGTCGAGGGAAACTTGGGCTGCGTTTAATACTTTGAGAACAGCTTCCCTGTGAGCTGTGGAAGCCATGAGCAAACCTCAAACGGAAATGTTGGCGCCTGCCTTTTTTAGCTGTTTAATCACGATTTCATCCTCTTCAATAGTTTCCTGAATGGGATCTACTTTTTTCTTCCTTACCAAGGCCGCTGGATTGTCAACGCTAAGTTTCGGTGGCTTAAAGACTCTTCCTCCTCGTGTCATGTGCTTTACTTCATCACAAAAGAGTAGAAATGGCTCGTCTTCTTC
Source organism: Akebia trifoliata (assembly GCF_017979445.1). Classification (NCBI taxonomy): domain Eukaryota; kingdom Viridiplantae; phylum Streptophyta; class Magnoliopsida; order Ranunculales; family Lardizabalaceae; genus Akebia; species Akebia trifoliata. The sequence continues at coordinate 13,156 of NW_028236986.1, forward strand.
AACCAATAGGTAAGGATCTTCATCTGTTGTAGAGAATGGGTTTTTCGAGATCATTTGTGCCAAGAGGTAACTGGTATATGATGGACTATCGTAGCGAGGTGGGAAGAGATAGTATGATTCATCTTCAGTTAGATCAAATGGCTCATAGCTTGTGGTATAGACCACATCAGTGAAAGCTATTCCAACAAGGGGGTAATTGGGCGGTTTGGCATAGATTGGGTGGATGAGAGAAACCGGGTCGAATGGTAGCTGGGTGTTGGAGACCATATTCAATGTTGGCGGAGGTTGATACGCAGGTAGTGGATTGGTAGTGACATTTGATGGTGTTGGGGTAGGAATGATGACTTTTTTTATCATCAATGAGGTTTTGGATGGCATGGCGGAGAGAGATGTATCTATCAGTGTAGACACCCCATTTTTGCATCCGCCTGATTAATCAACTCGTCAACCCAATCGCAATGATTTCCAATGATGGATGTGTTTTCCATTGTTTTATTTTGTTACCAGATATATTTCAGAAATCCGGATGAGGTATCTCAAACTGAAAAAATCTTAGAAACCACGCTACGCTAGGAAAATACGACTCGAGAAACATAGAAATCATCATCTTGTAGACCCAAAAAAGAAGCTTCACGATAAAAATCATTAAAAATTGACTAAATTACCAAAATACCCCTAACATCAAAACAACCCTAGAGCCTACGTTACGATTAGGAAAACCCTTTCGAACATATATAACAACAAATCGAAACCAAATAATCATTTCACAAATTTTAATAGAATTCGACAAAATTACAAAAATGTCCCTTATAAAGTTCATGACCATTTCACATAAAAAATTTCATAAATGACACAAACTAATATTTCCATTGAATTTCTTACGAAAAATCGATTCTAAAACATCCTAGAACATTAAAAACCGACTTAAAACGAGAAAAATCCTCTCTAGGGGCAAAACTGTAATTTCACAATTTTTATAATTAAAAATTTTGAAATTAATAATTAAAACATTAAATAATTAAAGTGAAACATTAATGAAATTAATTTAAAATTTTGAATTAAAAAAATCGATAAATCGGACTTTCAAGTAAAATTGTTGAGGGTTCGTGAGATATTTCTTTAAGGACCCCTCCATTTGGGGGTCCAAAGAATTAAAGATATGATAAAGGAGGGTTCTCCAAAAATTTAAAGTCAATCAAGCAAGACTAAGGTCAAGGTATTAAAGTAGGTGTACTTGGGCAAGGGTGGCCAGATAAATTACATTGCACGTAGTAAACCTAGAGTCTAGAAGTCTTCCTATAGGTCACGACCTGAACTAACTATGGGTGTTCCCGGGTTGCTTTATTCAATCCAACCAACAGGTAAGTGGGTGGACCGATCCAAAATAATCAAATTATACCCGTAATATCGGTCCGACCCAACTGGTAAAATGCACCAATCAATTTGAACCGCTTAAACCAGTTGGCCCAATTGACAAATGGATCAAACTGATCAATACCAAATCAGTTGGACTAATTGGATTCATTTTTAAAGATCTAGACCACTTTGTATAGAAAGATTCGATCTTAGGATCAAATTATTTTGTCTGATCAAAGGTTCAATCCCAATCAGGGGTAGACCCGCGTCTAACCTTTCTCACTTTCTTGGTCGCTATAGACTTATAGTGCATTTGGATTCGATATTTCCCACCGGAGGGCTAATTTATATCAAAATTTTAATCATGTGGTTAAGAGTCAAACCTTCAGAATCGATGATTAATCTTAGGTGCCCCTAAACGTTCTAAACCCTCATCTGTGTCATTTTGGGTCCGTCAAAAGAGTCGTCTAGTCAAGGTACCAATATCAAGTCCAAGTAGTCCATCCACCTAGAAGGACCTTCTCGCTTTGTACATAATTGTCCCTGATTTTTCTTTGAGTTTCAATCCAGTTTTCGTCGGTCTTTAAATCCGGTTAGTTGTTTCAGTTACGTCAGTATTTCTTCAACTTTCAAATTTTAATCTATCTATGTTTTTCAATTCTAATAAAATATAGAAACTTCTTATTATCATGCGTGTACTAATGATTTGAACATAATATCTAACATGAGGATTGACTTAGAGCTCACTAATCAAACTTAATAAATATTGGAATTAAATAGTATACTCAAAAAGTACAAATTGGTGATACATTATCCTCAAGGGAACATGAGAGAATAATAAATTTACTTGAGAAACTCAACAACATTCCTGTATGATCTCGTGAGAATACATGGATAGATTGCACCAAAATAGATCAAATCCTAAAGTTGAGGCTGAACTTCAAAATCAAAGATTATTCAGAATGATGTAGTTGAAACCATCAAAAAAGGTGTTAAGATCTACAAGAAGGGATTCATCATATTTTTCGCTTAAGAAAGAAGAGTTCTCATTCACGTCAAATACAAAGAAGTCAATCACACTCAACTTTGTAAAAGAAGACTGAAGATTTCTCTTTATTAGAAAAAGACTGAAGATTATTCCTTCTCAGAAGAAGATTGAAGATTACTCATTTTCAAAAGAAGACCTTACTCGATAGAGCAATCAAGACATCGAGTTCCTAAAACCTTGACCAAATCAAGTAGTATTTCACAAAAGGAGGCCTTCATTGATCGAACCATTTTCCTGTCTTACCAAGAGGAAGATAACCTTCTTTAGCCCCTCGCAGCCTTTAAAAAAAATCAATAACCTCTTCTTTCTAAACCATGTCGACCAACCTTGGGAGGGAATCTTAGTATGAATTACATTTTGACCTAATCCCAAAAGAAAAAGAAATATTTGGGATACGTAGGCAACCTGAGAAGTTACTTCAGGCCTGGTCACGCAAAGAATAAGTGTATTCTCTTAAGAAAAGTGTCATCTAAAAGGAAAATCCATATTGAAAGGTTCAAAAGAAAAGAATGCCAAACTAGGGGCATTTAGAAAAAAGAATCAAAAGAATTGCTAAAAAGAAAAGAATGCCAAACTAGGGGCATTTAGAAAAAATCAAAATAATTGACAGAAAAAAGAGAATATTAGACTAGGGGCATTTTGGGAAGTCGAGCCTTTTACCCTTTCTTTCTAAACCATGTCCTAAGCCCACCTATTAAGTCCTCCTGAATGCTAATTGATTCGGTTAAGGTGTAAAAAATTAAGAAGCTGTTAAGTTAAATATTCAAAATCATCAAGAAAAAAAGAAGCCCGCTAAGTCGAAAATCCGAAAAAGCGATTTAGGCAAAAGTTAGGGTATAACTATAAAAAGGAAAGCCTGCTAGGTTGAAAACCTGAAAAGGCGACCTAGGCAAAAATCAAGGCATCATCAGAAAAAAAAAAACAAAGCCTGCTAGATTGAAAACCTGAAGAGGCGATCTAGGCAAAAATTAGGACATCATCAAATGGGAAGAAAAGTCTCATAAAAAAAAATTTAGTAGGAAGCTTGTGCAGAAACTACAGAACCATTCAAGCCACAATATTCATTTTTCAGCCAAGAGCTCACATCCGACGAAGACAATGTTAAAGTCGAAAAAATCAGAAGTCATCTTGAACATTGTAGGATCTTCAAGAGTATGTTTACTTGTTCAAGTGTTCGCTAATGGAAGATGTAGAACCATCAACCACTTTGAAGAGAAAGATCTTCTATTCTAAATATTTATCAAGATTTTTTAAGTCCAGCTCAAACATTTTTCAAAAGAAATTCGAAAAAAAAAAAATCAATCCCTTATTGCAAATATGATAACCTTAAGAGTCTTAAATTTAAAGAAATGTCAGTTCTTCTATCTGTCATACATCAGAGTCCATATTTTTCAAACGTAATCCATTCCATCAGTCTTGTAGTCAAGTTCCAATTAAAGCCAACCTTGAAACTAGGGGCATTTTTGAAAGTCAGTTAATTCCAAAGTTTTTGTTCTTAATCACATGATAAAAATAAAATCTTACAAAAGCTTAAAAGTCCGGCGAAGCCCAATGATAATTATGAATCTAAATGCATGATAAGCCAATAAAGGCCTAATCATTCAAACTTTGAGCTCGATTTTGAATAATAGAATGAATTAATAGGATTGTTTAAATTTTTATAAATCTAAGCCCGAGAAACGTGGCTTAGTAAGTTCGAGTCAGAGAAACGAGACTTCAACTTTTTGAATCATAGAATGAGTAGGCTTTTTGAAGTGCCTACAAACCTAAGTTCGAGTCTGAGAAATGAGACTCCAACTTTTTGAATCATAGAATGAATAGGCTTTTTGAAGTGCCTACAAACCTAAGTTCGAGTCCGAGAAACGAGACTTCAACTTTTTGAATCATAGAATGAATAGGCTTTTTGAAGTGCCTACAAACCTAAGTGCGAGTCCGAGAAACTAGACTCCAACTTTTTGAATCATAGAATGAATAAGTTTTTTGAAGTGCCTATAAACCTAAGTTCGAGTCCAAGAAACAAGACTCCAACTTTTTGAATCATAGAATGAATAGGCTTTTTGAAGCGCCTACAAACCTAAGTTCGAGTCCGAAAAACGAGACTTCAACTTTTTGAATCATAGAATGAGTAGGCTTTTTGAAGTGCCCACAAACCTAGGTTCGAGTCTGAGAAGCAAGACTCCAACTTTTTTGAATCATAGAATGAATAGGTTTTTTGAAGTGCCTATAAACCTTAGTTCGAGTCCGAGAAACGAGACTCTAATTTTAATAGGATTGTTGAAGTTCCTGTAAACCTTAGTCAGAGTCTGAGAAATGAGACTCCAACTTTTTTGAATCATAGAATGAATTAATAGGATTGTTCAAGTTCCTTAGCCTGAGAAGCGTGGCTACAATAGACTCGAGTCCGATAAATGAGACTCCAACTTTTTCAAACTCTAAAAAGAATTTCAAATAGGATTTAACGAAGTTCTTTCATTATTATGACTCAAATTACCTCATTATTCAATCTTTCCATGATTGCTTTCGTTGCATAAGCACATTTCAATTTTGAATTATTATTGTCAGTGAGAGAAGATCTCTAGGACCTGACACATTTTTACTCAGTAAGCATCACACTTTTGCACACACGTGCACTTTTGCATTAGTCAGGGAGAATTTTCTAAAATTTGAGGATCTGACATCGTCAGTGAGAGTTCAAGCTCGAGGACCTGACAACCTTTTAATTCGGGGAGAGTTTTACGCTCAAGGATCCGAACACCCTGACGAATTGCTAAATCAGGTTGCAAAATGAACTGTCACTAGCTTTGGCATTCGGATATCGCACTATCTACCAAAATAGATTTGCTATCTAGTTTGCTTCAACCCTCTGTCAAAAAGGGGCATCTGTAGACACCCAATTTTTGCATTTGCCTGATTAATCAACTCGTCAACCCGATTGCAATGATTCCCAATGATGGATGTGTATTCCATTGTTTTATTTTGTTACCAGACATGTTTCAGAAATCCGGATGAGGTATCTCGAACTGAAAAAATCTTAGAAACCACGCTACGCTAGGAAAATACAACTCAAGAAACATAGAAATCATCATCTTGCAGACCCAAAAAGAAGCTTCACGATAAAAATCACTAAAAATTAACTAAATTATCAAAATACCCCAAACATCAAAACAACCCTAGAGCCTACGTTACGATTAGAAAAATCCTTTCGAACACATAAAACAACAAATCGAAATCAAATAAATCATTTCACCAATTTTAACAGAATTCGATAAAATTACGAAAATGCCCCTTATAAAGTTCATGACCATTTCACATAAAAAATTTTATAAATGACACAAACTAATATTTTTATTGAATTCCTTACGAAAAATCGATTCTAAAACATCTTAGAACATTAAAAATCGACTTAAAACATGAAAAGTCCTCTCCGGGGCAAAATGGTAATTTCACAATTTTCATAATTAAAAATTTTGAAATTAATAAATAAAATATTAAATAATTAAAGTGAAACATTAAAGAAGTTAATTTAAAATTTTGAACTAAAAAAATCGATCAATCGGACTTTCATGGAAAATTGTTGAGGGTTCGTAAGATATTTCTTTAAGGACCCCTCCATTTGGGGGTCCAAAGAATTAAAGATATAATAGAGGAGGGTTCTCCAAAAATTTAAAGTCAATCAAGCAAGACTAAGGTCAAGGTATTAAAGTCAATTAAGCAAGACTGAAGTCAAGATATTAAAAGTCAATCAATTAAGACTAAAGTCAAAATATTAAAAGTCAAGCAAATAAGACCAAAAGTCAAAATCATAATAGAGTTCTAATTAAATAATAACTCTATCTAATAGAGTTCTAACTAAAACACAACTCCACCTAAAACAATTCTAATTAAAACACAATACCAAAAATAAGTCTAACTAAAACACGACTCTAACTAAAAGAACTCTAATTAAACACTAACTCTATCTAAATCTACCCGTAAAAAAATCTATAAATAGAGGTCCTCACACCCTATTTTCGTATCAAATCATAAATCCTAAGAGAAGTAGGTCTAAAAGCCCCCCTAGCCTCCCATAAACCTTAGTTTTGGAGCCCCAACTCTTTACCTAACACCCATACTTTGATTTTAGCCTAAAAAATACCTAAAAGCCCTTCAAAAACACCCCAAAATCCATAATAAATTCGAAGAATCCAAATAAAAAAAAAGAGATACCTTGCCTCGGAGATCAGAAATCAGATCCGGAGACAGAACGAAGCAAGGAGTACGGTACAAGAAATAATTTTTGTTGGATCTGAGGGAACAAGATCTTTGCGTATCAAAGGTAAACTTTCTTTTATTATTATTTTTTTTATCTAGGTTATTTGTTAGCATTGTAGTCTTATTTGGTATAAGTAGAGACCGGCATTAGCCGGGCAGGGTTGGTGCCTACACCTTCCAACCCCGTAACGTGATCCCCGGACCCGTTTTCTCTTCAGTAGATTAGTTTCTTTATCTGTTTAGAATCAGTATTCGGTTCCTAGACCATAATAACTAGGTGGCAACTCCCAAACCTCAAGGGTCAAAAGCGGATCCGCGCACCCTACGGATCGAGGGCGCTTTCAGTCAGTATGATGACCAGAGTTTTGATGGAATTCACAAAATACATTCGGGTTATGTGAAACTGGTAGAGGGTTTGGCAGAAGTCGAGGTTGGAGAGAGGTGAGAAGCCCTTTTTTCAATAGTTTCTGAAAAACTACGGTAAGGGTCATCCCTAGATTTGTGCACTGTTGGGGAGGGGCTCTACCCAAATTTTCCTGATTATTGGTTCGAGCTGGGGGTGGAACTGGGGTGGTGGAAGTATTGGCTATATAGGCATGGTTGATGTTGGGTTTGGAATTAGTGAAGGGTTCTTTGACTTTATTGTCAAAAGAGTTGGAAAAGATCCCACAGGCAAAAGCATCTTCAAGTTGGCTTCCAACTTGTAACAGGGATTCAAATGTGGGGAGATACTGGGCAACTAAATGCTGAGTATACCCCTACGAGAGGTTTTTCAAGATGATTGCCACTTGTTCCTTTTCTGATGGTCTATCCCACATCTATGTAGCCTTAGCCCTCCAACGGCTAATAAAATCAGTAAATGTTTTCCCATTCTTCTAATTAGTGGATTCTAAATCCCTTTGAGAAGTTTCGATTTCAGTGTTGTACTTGTATTGGTGCCAGAACATCCTTGACATATTTTTCCATGTCCTTATTACAGCTGAATCTTGGGACATTAACCATCGTAGCGCTGATCCTGATAGAGTACGTGGGAACAATAATGTCATCTGTTCGTCACTGAGGCCCATTGTGCGCATGTTGGTGACATATACCTTGAGATGCATTTTTGAGTAGCCTACTCCATTGAATTTTTCCATTTCTGGCATGACAAACTTCTCGGGCAGACGGATCTTAGGGATTTGATTCAGAGCCTCTATTCCTATCACGATTTCATCAATCCCTTTTATGTTCTTCACGGCTGTTTCCAACTGATTCATTCTGTTGACTAACATCGGATTCTCATTATAATGCTCCTCATTTCCATCAAGCTCATAAACCTCATCCAGATTCTTAGCCGTGCTAACTTCCGGTCCATTGCCTCTTTGATCGTCAGGATGGTCTCTTGTTGACTCAGAGATCTGTTCTAGCACTTCTACCTTATTTTTTATGCTAGTCATATCCATTGCAAAGACCGCCAGGATCTTACGAATTTCCGCGAGTTCAGATTCAGAAGCCATCTCTAATGGTTTGCTTGGCACAGATGTTCTTTCCAAACGACCTGACTCTCGACTCCAACTAGGTGGCGGACGCTTAAGTTTGGGCGCAATAGTATCCTGAAACCCCATCAAAGGTGAATTAAGAAATGATCCCTTTTGATAGCATTTGTTTTTATTATTTTATTATAATTGATGAGTTGTGCTGGTCAAACTTTTGTCTGATGAGATGATTTATTGTTAATTAGGACCTTATTAAAAGTGGCTTTTCATTAAAAATCGTACCAATGAGACAAATGCAAACACATGCTCTTCTACTTCTCTCTTCTGCTTCTTGAATGCTTGTTGATCTTCTGATTCAGTAAGCATCTGATGGTCCCAAATGGTAGCTATGTGTTCCACCAAATGCGCAGTCAGCTCCTTAATAGGATGTCAATTCCTCGGGAGCATTGGGATCCATGAAGGGAATCCTATCTGTCTTGGTATCATCCTTGGGCAATAAAAAGATGTATTTAGCAGTCCGGTGAGCGTTACATGATCAGATCCCTTTGAAGCAAGCACGGTGCCTTTATCAATTCTTGATCCCAATCTATCCCAATTTATATCTTGTGTACTCAAATTTGAGAGCCAGTTCCTCCAGTCTTCCATGGATGCAAAGTCCACCAATGTTTCTTTTCTTGTGAATTTTTCCCATTTTTTTTTCTAATTTGTGGGAATTCTGCAATGCGGAGTCGGATACATAACCATAGATAAAGCAAATGTGGACTTCTTCAAAATCCTGTCCCTTTTGGTGCATTCTCATTTGATAATCCCTCAAAAGTCTCGGTGAGTATTGTGGGGACTGGGTTAACCTTGTTTTTAAGTTGTCTGGCAATATCTGCGAAGAAGCCCGACAATTGATGACCCATCTGAACTGAAATCAGAAAATATGTTGACAATACCTTCAGACATAAAATAAAATCCTTGGCCTTCCTGTGTGGTTCTGGAGAGAAATCCCCAGGATTTTCTTCTTCAGGAGTTTGGTGTACTTCTAGGAGTCTCCGTATGTTTAATAAACCATGATCTGTGAATCTTCTTACTTTTTTCGGCTTAACTCCTAATCCTTTCGAGAGTTCTTTGTAAATTTAGATTTTGATAGAAGACGAATCATTGGACCCAATGTGTTTATCCCCACAATATTGCAATAATCTTCATGAGTTGGACAAAGTGTGACTGAACCAAAATGGAATACATGGTAATCCGGATCCCAGAAATTGGCCGCGGCACATAAGAGGTTCCAATTAACAGTCACTGACTTGATAGAGAATACGTTTTGAAGTCCATATGCACCAAAATTATATTTCTCGACAGTGGTGAGCGCATCTAAAGCTCTTTTCATTAACAATTATACATTATCATGAGCCATCTAACAAAAAAAAACTAACTCTCATTACTGACACATTTAAAAACATGCCACATCTATTTTTTGGTACGATCCTTAATGTGATTTAATCATTTTGATTTAAAGAAAGGTCCAATCTATTGAGTAGAATTGATCAGAAAAAGAAATTCAGTTATCACATTCGGACCGATTCTATCCAATGGATTCAAAAAAATAATATATCACCTCATTAACATTTAATTGAACCAATTAACTCGATCGGCTCGTATATTGATCCGAAAGATCAACTTATCAATTGGGCTAATGGGTTGGAAAATGATTGGCCAATACAACTTTTTCAATTACATTTATTGGGTTGTACCGATATTGCGGATTCCATTTGAGCGGTGTGGATCGGTCCACCCACTTACCTTTTGCTTAGTTTAGAGAAAAGCAACCCGGGAGCACTTATGGTCGATTCGAGTCGTGGCCTAATAGGACCGCACTTAAGTTTTAGGCTTTCTATATGATTGAGGCTAGGTTAGGACAAAGCTTAAGTCACATCAGCCTAAAACACCGATATACTATTCTAGTTTTACCTGGTCAAGCAGTACGTGGTACTCCAGTTTGATATATCTGAAGGTACTGTACTAAAGTTGTAGCGTTCACAGGCGTCCCCCGTGTCTCGAAGGACCAGGTTAGCTTAGATCCGGCTATTGGGTTTATAAGGACATGACATGATGCAAATATGCGTATGCATGCTCATGAGTGTGTGCAAAGGGACAAAGTGCTCTCGGGGCATTTTTCGTAAATATCCAATCATACAAATCAAATACATCTAATCATCAATCCAATCAATAAAGATAAACAATTAAACATATCTAATCACATGCCAATGAAAGAAAGGACAAAATCTAACCTAATCTAAGATTCTCATTGAGTCAACTGGGTTGACTCGATGAAAAAGTCAACCTAAGGATAGTCTTGGATCGGGTCAAGTTTGACCCTAAAGTCCCAAGTGGAGTTGCCACTAAAATCGTCTCGACCCCCGGCCATCCCGCTAAATAGCAGATAGGGGTGGGTCCGATTACGAATATCAGAGATTTTTAAAGAATAGGGAGTCGCCTCTTAGTTTAGGTCTAGGAAACAAAATTAACTCCAATGGATATGGGTCGGTCCGCAGATCAAAGAGATGGGTAAGGAGTCAGATAACGGGTTTTCGGAAGGTGCTAGGCACCGAACCCGCCTGATCAAGATGATCAGTCTCTACTATGATCCAAAAATATCCTCCGATCAACATTCAAAGACTAAAAGTCAAACTAGGGTCCAATCATTATCAAAATTTTCAGATTTACTAAAAAAATCTTATAGTTACGAAAATTACACGACTTCTCGAATTCGCATTAAGAAAATCCACAATTTAATGAGGCATACATGGCACCAAAAAATTAATTGATCAATTTGATCATATTTTGAACAATATGAAATCAATTTTCAATGCCACGTATATAAGATTAGTGAATTGGCTTATTGACAATATTTTATCAAAGAGATTTGATTTTTGAACTGTCACGTTCATTAAATTAGTGAGTTTTTGAATCCATAAATTTTTTTATCAAATAAATCTTGATTTTTGAAATGTCACGTGTATTAAAATCAATGAGTCAACTCACATGCCTGATTTTATAGAAAATCTCAATTTGAAATATCCAATGCATACAAAAAATCAGTGAATCGACTCATGCGTCCATTTCGTGGGAAAATTCAACTTTAAATTTTCAATGTACACAAACTCGGTGATTCAACTCAATAATTTTGATTGAAGAAATTTTTTTAATTGTCACGTGCATCGAAATTAGTGAGTTAACTCACACATTTATTGATAAAAAGATTTGATTTTTGAATTGTCACGTGCATATCAATTAAATCTATCAATATTTATCAAAGAAACTCGATTTTTGAAATGCCATGTGTATTAGAATCTATGAGTCGACTCACAATTTTTACCCAAAGAAATTCGATTTTTGGATTGCCACGTGCATCCTAAAATCAACGAGTTAACTCACAAAATATTAATCAAAGAAATACGATTTTTGAGTTGCCACGTGTATTAAAAATTAGTGAGTCAACCTACGCATTTTTAACCAAAGAAACTCGGTTTGGAATTAATTAATATCAACATTGACGAGTTGACCCAATAATCTCAAAAAATCGACGAATCAACCCAATAAATATCAACAATGAACCGGTCCATCATCTTAATATTACCAAATTCCAAATTAACCAATCAATTCAAAAAAGGTAAATGAGCGAATCGATCCACTAATAGTTTGGAATCATAAAGATTACCATGGCGCCACGCATACCCAAAAATCGGTGAATTGATTCATGTACATTAATAAAAAAAATAAAAAAAATAAAAAAATAAAAAATAAAAAATTAAGAAAATAATAATAATAATAATAATAATAAAAAAGAGAGAGAGGCAAGATTACAAATTTCTCCCAACCTATCATCATGCAAAAAATAACATAGAAAAGAACGCATTAAAAAAAATCTAATCTTATCAATATATAAATAAATAAATAAAACTTGAAACCGCATTACCATTTTTATTAATCCTATCAATATGCGAAGATAAGTAAAATAAAAAAAAGAAAATATACGAAATAAATACTTTGCAAACTCTATTGATATGCAAAAATGAACAAAAAAATATATAAAAATACGTAAGAACAATTTTCTAATCCTATTGACATACAATAATAGATGAAAACATAAAAGACACAAAGAATTATCCTAATCCTACCGATGCGCAAAAGCAATTAAAAATAAAATAAATAATATATATATATATACCTATAAAATGAAGTAATGGTGAGTAGATTCCTTCAGGTCCAATCGAAGTCTTACGAATATTTGCTGCTGTGAGGAGAGATGAGAGCAGTGAGAGAGCTGTTAAGAGAGATGCAAGAGGCCAGACGAAGTGCGAGTGCAAGAGAGAGAGAGAGCAAAATTTAATGGCTTCTGGCTTTGTTGTGAGTTTAATGGAGGAAGGGAGATGAAGTGGAGATGGAGTTGTAATGGTGTTGAGGTGTTGGTATAGCAGGGAATTAATGTAGTGAGGACATCGTTGTTGATGTTGTAATGGTATGAGGGCATTGGTGCAGCAGGAAAATAGGGAGATGAGGGCTGAGAGAGGGAAGTTGATGCAACCAATCGGGTTGACAACCAATGGAGTTGAGACGTTGTAATGGCTGCTGTCTTTTTTCGTTTAATGGCTACTGGATTTTTTGTTTTTTTTTTTGTAAAGAGAGAAGGCTGTTGTTGCAGGTTTTAGGTTGCTGTTTTTTTTTTTTTTTTTTTTTGCTGCTGATTTTTAGAGAAGAAATAGGAATGGAAAATATGAGGACCAGTTGCCCTGATGAGTGCCTTCTTGCAGGTTTTCATAGTGGAGAAGAAGATGAACTTGAAGAATAGAACATGTAGTAGTTAAGAAAGATCATGGGGCTGTTTTTTTTTTGTTTTAGTTAAAAAATAAGAGAGACCATCGATGGGAGAGATGTGTTAAAGAAGAAGAGGAGCTTAGAACGTGGGGGTAATTACTATCCAACGTGAACATGGGAGAGAGAGAGAGATAGAGAGAAACAGAGACATAGAGAGAGAGAAACGTGAGGTAATGGGAAAGGGGGTGCGTTGGAGTGGAGAGGTGTTAGAGAAGAAGAAGAGGACGCGGGGTGAGGGGGTGCGTTGGAGAAGAAGAAGAGAAAAATGTGATTTTATTATTTTTTATTTGAAATTTTTTTATTTTTTTATTTTTTTATTTTTTTAAAATGAGACATGGGGATCTCACGCTACTCATACTACGGTAATTCTCCGCCAATGAGTCGTGATTGGTCGATTTAATTTTCCTTCAATTGGTTAAGTTTTGAATTTTAATTTGATTTTAGATTGGGTTTGATTTTAAATTTTAAATTTATTGATAAAATTTGAGTTTAATTTTAATGGTTGATTACTTGAAATTTTTATTTTGGTGGATCAGAATTTTTTATTATTATTATTTTTAATTTGAATTTTTTTTTATTGGATTTAATTGTTCGATTTTAATTTTAATTGTTTGATTTTTAATTTTAATTGTTTGGATTTTTTAATTTGAGTTGTTTAATTTTTAATTTGAGTTTTATTTTTAGTTTAGATTGGATTTCGATTTTTATTACATTTTCCTAGGAATCGAGATCTCTAAATTGTATTTGGATGTTGAAGGGTGTTTCGGTCATTTTTATGATTGTTTATAGATTTTTCTCGAATTTCTCTATTTTCATCGATTTGGGTCTCGTTAGACTCGAAATCACATTCTGAGTGTAATGGAGGTACTTTCAAGATTTTTCTGGGGTCCAAAATTTATGAGAGGTATTTTCGTCATTTTGATGAATTTTTTATATATTTTCCTCAAATTTCTCTGTTTCCATCGATTTGGGTCCCGTTAAACTCAAAATTATATTCTGAGTGCAATAGAGGTACTTTCGAGATTTTTCGGGGGTCCAAAATTTATGAGGGGCATTTTCGTCATTTTGATAAATTTTTTATAGATTTTTCTCAAATTTCTCTATTTTCATCGATTTGGGTCCTGTTAGACTTGAAATCACATTCTGAGTGCAATAGAAGTACTTTCGAGACTTTTCGAAGATCCAAAATTTATGGAAGGTATTTTCGTCATTTTTATAATTTTTACAGATTTTAGGGATTTCAGCGTGAGGTTTCTTTCAGTCCCTGTGTGATTATTTCTAAGTCTCAAATCCATATTTTCCTAGCGTAGTGAGGTCTTTAAGTTATCAAACTGTATAGCAAACCTATGCGTACGTGCTTGCTAAGTCGGGTGTAAGATGTAGCGATCCTAAGCGTGAGTAAATTTTTAGGTCTAGTCGTGACGAGTGGGGGATGCAAAGATTAAAAACATAAAGAATCAAGCAATATTCATAAGCCTTCGAGTTCTTTTATATTCATCATTAGGAATCCACCAAAATCGGGTGATGAATTGTCGAATTAGGCAGATGCAATAATGGGGTGTCTACACCGAGCCTTTCTTCTCAACAAAAACTATTGAAGGGAATTGGTTGATACTCTATGAATTTCAAACAACTTTAAAAATGAAGATACTTTGATAGATATGTAGGAAGTTAGACGATTGATTGATCGATTGATTGATGGATGGATAGAGAAAGAGAACGTATGCTCTCAACTTATTGTTGAGACAGTGCCTCCAGTTCTACATAGTGGCCATGCCACATAAAATGTTATAGATAGATAGATGGATAAAAATGATAGATGGGTTTCATGGGAGAATACTACCAGACTTTGTTTGTATTTTCAACAAAAAGAAACTAGTATACTATATACAAAACAAACTATTTTGTTTACCAGAAAAAAATTGTAGAAAAACCCATAAAAAATGATGCGTTACTATATATTCGGAAGCGACGAATCAATCTACGATAACGCTAGATGTCATATGCTATTCGGTAGTATGGGATACCTTAGAACATATTACAACTTCTGAGATCTGGGAATTTCTCTACTTATTTCTTGGGAAACATTATGTGTAAAGACGATCTCTATATAGTGTAGAGGTAGGCGGGGTTCAAATGCATTGCCTTTTGATAGGCTTCGACGTGAGGGGTCTTCTGGGTAGTTAGTGATTATGTTTAATCTTTAGTCATCAAACGGTCAGTCTGAATCGAGTAAATGGTCATCCAACTGTGGTATGCTAGACTGGTCACAAAATCATATTATAACGATGGGGTTGCACGTTGTAGACACCCCATTTTTGCATCCGCCTGATTAATCAACTCGTCAACCCGATCGCAAGGATTCCCAATGATGGATGTGTATTCCGTTGCTTTATTTTGTTACCAGATTTGTTTCAGAAATCCGGATGAGGTATCTCGAACTGACAAAACCTTAGAAACCACGCTACGCTAGGAAAACACGACCCCAGAGAAACATAGAAATCATCATCTTGCAGACCAAAAAGAAGCTTCACGATAAAAATCACTAAAAAATTGACCAAATTACCAAAAATACCCCTAACATCAAAACAACCCTGAGCCTACGTTACGCTTAGGAAAACTTTCTCGAACACATAAAATAATAAATCGGAACCAAATAGATCATTTCACTATTTTTAACAGAATTTGACAAAATTACGAAAATGCCCCTCATAAAGTTCACAATCATTTCACATAAAAATTTCATAAAGGATACAAACCAACATTTCCATTGAATTCCTTACGAAAAACTGATTCTAAAACATCCTAGAGAACAAAAAAACTGACTTAAAACGTGAAAAGTCCTCTCCGGGGGCAAAACGGTAATTTCACAATTTTCATGATAAAAAATTTTGAAATTAATGAATAAAATATGAAATAATTAAATTTAAACATTAATGAAATTAATTTAAAAATTTGAACCTAAAAAATCGATCAATCGGGCTCTCAGGCAAAATTGTTGAGGGTTTGTGAGATTTTTTTAAGGACCCCTCCATTTGGGGGTCCAAAGAATTAAAGAAATAATGGAAGGGGTTCTCCAAAAACCAAAGTAAATCAAGCAAGACTAAGGTCAAGGTATTAAAGTCAATCAAGTGAGACTGAAGTCAAAATTAAAATCAATTAAGCAAGACTAAAGTCAAGTTATTAAAAGTCAATCAATTAAGACTAAAGTCAAAACATTAAAAGTCAATCAAATAAGACCAAAAGTCATAATAGAATTCTAATTAAATAATAACTCTATCTAATAGAGTCTAACTTAAAAACAATTCTACCTAAAACAATTTGAATTAAAACACAATTCTACCTAAAACAAGTCAAACTAAAATACAACTCTAATTAAAAGATCTCTAATTAAACACTAACTCTATCCAAATCAACCCCTAAAAACATCTATAAATAGAGGTGCTCACACCCTATTTTCGTATCATATTATAAACCCTAAAAGAAGTAGGTCTAGAAGCTCCCCTAGCCCCCCATAAACCCTAGTTTTGGAGCCCCAACTCCTTAACTAACATCCCTCCTTCAATTTTAGTTTAGAAAACACCCAAAAGCCTTCTAAAAACATCCCCAAATCCACAACGAACTTGAAGAGTTCAGATTCAAAAACAAGGAGATACCTTGCCTCGGAGATCCGAAGTCAAATCCGGAAGTAGAACGAAGCAAGGGAGCACGGTACAAGGAGTTCTTTTTGTCAGATCTGAGGGAACCAAGTCCTTGCCATCGGAAAGGTAAACCTTTTATTTTTATTTATTTTCTTATCTAGGTTTTAGCAATGTAATTTACTTGGGAATTTAGTAGAGACCGGCTTTGGCCGGGCGGGATTGGTGCCTAACACCTTCCAATCCCGTAACATGATCCCCGAATTCAGTTTTCTTGGTTTTAGATTAGTTTTTATCCGTTTAGAGTCATTGTTCGGTTCCTAGACCGTAATAACTAGGTGGCGACTCCCAAACCTCAAGGGTCAAAAGCGGATCCGCGCACCCCGCGGATCGAGGGCGCTTTCACACGTCGAATTGGAAGTTTGAAATATCATATTGCCATAGCCGAGACAGTTATATTGGCGTGATCCTCTAGTCTTTTATCAACTACACCACCATGTTCTTATTATGTATTTTC
This sequence comes from Akebia trifoliata, assembly GCF_017979445.1. Lineage (NCBI taxonomy): Eukaryota > Viridiplantae > Streptophyta > Magnoliopsida > Ranunculales > Lardizabalaceae > Akebia > Akebia trifoliata. The sequence goes on from NW_028236986.1 coordinate 30,304, forward strand.
TTTCTTTTGTGATGTTGATAGATGTTTTCCAATTGCAAATGTATATATTACTTTATATGATAGAAATGATAGATTGAAATAATTTACCACTATTTATTGATTTTGTGTAGATATTTATCATATGATACATTTTAAAAACCTACATTACTTAATTGTTCAGTTTGATTTACTCGTGCATGATGACTCGCTGTTAGAACGACATTCATCTTGCTAAGTAACTTTTTCTTGTTACTCATCCTATCATTCACATTGCAGATTATTCAGCTCTTGAGGAGTTGTTCTTTAAGAAATCTTTTGAAGAGGTCCTTGAGGAGGATTAGATTGATGTCTTGCCACCACCGTGTCTTTGAGGACTAGTCGAGGATCTTAGCAATTTTTTTTAATATAGATAAGAAACTTGTTAGTCTTAGAAATTCTTGTTATTCAATATCTTATGAGACTGAGGACTTTGATGATATTAGTTTTTTGGTGATTGATCTGTTTTCTCTAGACTTTTATATAATGTTAGTTTATTATTGTTCCGCTGTGTATATTTTTTTCCATAAGTATTGTTGTTTGTGAATATTCTATCAGATTGTGTGTGTATGTTCACCCCACACTTCGCGATTCTAACTAATAAATCACAGAAATTCATGTTGGGATTTCGGGACGTGACAACTTGGTATCAGAGATCAATATTAATTTTGAATGGGTCGAGAGCTCTTCTGTGTCTAGAGGTCTTTTAGAGTCTAGATTGAAGATAAAATGAGAAATAATAGGAAATTCCTTAAAAATATTAAATACGAGACAATAATTATTTTAGAAATTAATGGACTAAGTAGTATTAAATGAAATAAGTTTGAATGCATAAATGCTTGATGTGTGATTAGTACTCTACCTAGAATTTGATGAAATGCCTTTTGGATTTAGAGAAATTATAAGATTTTTTAAGTTGTAGATTTTACTAAATGGCAGGCAGAGGTAAGCCAGGTAAGAGGCCCCAACCCATAGATGCAGGGACATTTGAGGTTAGATAGCCAACAAAAATGGAATTGGTGATGCAAGCCATAACTGCGATGTCCCAAAACCAAGAAAGAATAAAAGAAAGATAAATGAAAATGATAGAGGATCAGTCGGTTTTCATAAGATAGTTGACCGGGATGAAAGGGGGCCAGAACTAGTCGGGTGAACATATACCTGAGGCTACTCCAGAACACACCCCTGACTCCACACCTTATTAGGGTATACCCCCACCAGTATAGATACCGAGACATGTGCAGTTGGTGCGACCACCATATCAGAGTCATACGGGTGCTTTTCTTAGAGAGTAAAAGAATATGAGGCCACCCAACTTTGATGGAGCTGCGGACCCCACCATGACAGAGGAATGGTTGGAGGAATCTGACAAATACTTGTATACTATGGAGTGTTCCGACACTCAGAAGGTCATGTATGCCTTCTTCATGCTTTAGAGGGGTGCAACACATTGGTGGACTTCGGTGAAAGATAACCAATCGGAGATTCAAAATAATTGGACGATCGTTTAGAGAACGTTCCTAGATAAGTATGTTCCCGCTAGCTCTAAGGACAAAAAGAGGATGGAGTTTGATAGGTTGGCGCAAGGTAACATGTTTGTGGACTAGTATGAGTACCATTTTGCCCAATTGACTCGTTATGCTCCCAATCTGATTTTCACCAACCAAATGAAAGTCGAAAAGTTTGTTAGAAGGTTGAAAATCACCTTCAAGAATAGGATGGTAGCCTTCGAGATTACCAGCTATTCCGAAGTAGTTACGAAAGCCTAAAGGCTAAAGAGGGCAGATGAGGTCATCCATGAGCAGAGTGTTGGGATGAGGACGATACCCCCACCGACTAAGAGGCAAATGTTCTTTAGGTCCAGTAGTTCAAGGCAGTAGTGGACCAGTCAACCACAGGGGTCAGAATAGTTTTCGACCCCTAGTATCTATGACCAATACCCACAGAGAACAGTAGTACTAGTACAGGACAGGGGTCAAGCTACTCGCTCATAGAATCAGATGACTAGAGGCCAGAGATAGACTTCGAGGCCTGTAGACACCCTATTTTTGCACTCGCCTGATTAATCAACTCGTCAACCCGATCGCAATGATTCCCAATGATGGATGTGTATTCCATTGCTTTATTTTGTTACCAGATGTGTTTCAGAAATCCAGATAAGGTATCTCGAATTGACAAAACCTTAGAAACCATGTTACACTAGGAAAATACAATCCCAGAATCATAAAAATCATCATCTTGCAGATCAAAAAGAAGTTTCACGATAAAAATCACTAAAAATTGACCAAATTACCAAAATACCCCTAACCTCAAAACAACCCTAGAGCCTACGTTACGCTTAGGAAACCTCTCTCAAACACATAAAACAACAAATCAAAACCAAATAAATCATTTCGCCAATTTTAACAGAATTTGACAAAATTACGAAAATGCCCCTCATAAAGTTCATGACTATTTCACACAAAAAATTTCATAAATGACACAAACTAATATTTCCATTGAATTCCTACGAAAATCGATTCTAAAACATCCTAGAACATTAAAAACTGACTTAAAACGTGAAAAGTCCTCTCCGGGGGCAAAACGGTAATTTCACAATTTTCATAATTAAAAAATTTGAAATTAATAAATAAAACATTAAATAATTAAAGTGAAACATTAATGAAATAATTTAAAATTTTGAATCGAAGAAATCGATCAATCGGGTTTTCAAGTAAAATTGTTGAGGGTTCGTGAGATATTTCTTTAAGGACCCCTCCATTTAGGGGTCCAAAGAATTAAAGAAATAATGGAGGAGGGGTCTCCAAAAATTAAAAGTAAATCAAACAAGACTGAAGTCAAGGTATTAAAGTCAATCAAGTGAGACTAAAGTCAAAATTAAAGTCAATTAAGCAAGACTGAAGTCAAAATATTAAAAGTCAATCAATTAAGACTAAAGTCAAAACATTAAAAGTCAATCAAATAAGACCAAAAGTCATAATAGAATTCTAATTAAATAATAACTCTATCTAATAGAGTTCTAACTTAAAAACAATTCTACCTAAAACAATTCTAATTAAAAACACATTCTACCTAAAACAATTTTAACTAAAACACAACTCTAATTAAAAGATCTCTAATTAAACACTAACTCTATCCAAATCAACCTTAAAAAAATTCTATAAATAGAGGTGCTCACACCCTATTTTCGTATCAAATCATAAATCCTAAGAGAAGTAGGTCTAGAAGCTCCCCTAACCTCCCATAAACCCTAGTTTTGGAGCCCCAACTCCTTACCTAACATCCCCCCTTCAATTTTAGTTTAGAAAACACCCAAAAGCCTTCTAAAAACATCCCAAAATCCGCAACAAACTTGAAGAGTTCATATCCAAAAACAAGAAGATACCTTGTCTCGGAGATCCGAAATCAAATCCGGAGACAGAACGAAGCAAGGGAGTACGGTACAAGAAGCTCTTTTGTCAGATCTGAGGGAACAAAGTCCTTGCTATCGGAAAGGTAAGTTTTTATTTATTTTTATCTAGGTTTTAGCAATGTAATTTACTTGGGAAGTTAGTAGAGACCGACTTTGGCCGGGCGGGGTTGGTGCCTAACACCTTCCAACCCTGTAACTTTATCCCCGAATTCAGATTTTTTAATGTTAGATTAGTTCTTTTTATCCATGTTAGAGTCAGTTTGGTTCCTAGACCACAATAACTAGGTGGCGACTCTCAAACCTCAAGGGTCAAAAGCGGATCCGCGCACCCCGCGGATCGAGGGCGCTTTCAGTGGCGACTCCACTGGGGACATTGAGGATCAAACTTGAAAAACCCCAAGTATGGGAGCATCGTTAAGAGAGACCTAGAATGTTTTAGTTTGGGTAGTTTTTTATTTCATTTATTTATTTATTATTTATTATTTCGTTCTATTTTATTTTATTTTTCGATCATTGGGTATGTATTTGGGTTTTGATATCTTGACATATTATTTGGTATGGTTTGATCAAGCATATTTATTATCTCTATGTCCAATTGAGGGTCGTATTAGGGTGATCCTAGACAATGCAAAATTTTGAAAAATTATTAATGAATTATTGGTTATTGGAGCAAAGAGATTGTTGATTTTTTTTTTTTTTTGGATTAGGCATACATCGATCTATCCTCGGACGTTTATCTTGAAAAGGAGATATACTTTTAATTTGTCTTTATTTGTAGGGGAGTGGTCGATCCTTCGGTTGATAAAGTTTTTACTTTTATTTTTCTTTTTGATTGGTTTGTTTGTGGTGCTGTTCGTTGACAGCAACCAAGAAGCAAATAATTAAAAAAAAACAAGAAAAAAAAAACAATTGATAGGTTCTGCCAATGGGTGCTGGTACGCATGGTGCGCCATAAAAAATTACAGTTTTTTTTCTCGTTTCACACCACTAATACATGAGGAGGTGTGTGGTGTGCCGAAAATAAAACTCCATCTTTAAAAAACGCACATCGTCTTCTTCGTTATTCTGTTTTACCCAATTCCATCGATCTCTCAACAGAGACCGATTCTATCCTTTGATCCTCTCGATGCAAAATCAACACAATAGTGTAGACCCCTCAAATCGATTCAGTTTTTTTTGAAGAAACAATCGGTGTTCTTGCAAGTTTACTCCATCGTTTCTATCTCTATGTCCTCACGGTCCTTAACCAGCCCGATTGGCTGAGAGTTCTTGACAGATGCTCCCATCTCTAGGTGTAAAGATCAGAGGCCGTTAGTGGCAAGTTCCCGTTGAAATCACTTCAATCTGGAATGATGTTCATCGTCGTTTCTCCCACCTCTTGAGGAAAGGATTCAAGACTGATATTTCGGTTGATGGTGAAAACTCAGATCGAAAAAAAAAACAAAATCTTAATCAAAGGTAAATTTATTTATTTTTTTTCTTTCAAAAAGAAAGTGAATAATTTACGTTTGTGTTTTTTGAAAGTCCGATTTTGTGATAAAAGCTCAATTTTAAATTCTTCGTTGTCGGAAGAACCAACTGGTTTGGTGTCCATTTTGGTGATCGGAAGAACCAGTGGTAAATCTGTGATGGAGGAACTCAGACAAGAGGTTGCAGAGTTTGACGACTTCATAGAGTAGTAAAATAAACTCCCACATGAAATGTCAATTTTCTTCAAAGCTGCCTATGGACTGTCGATTTGGAATTCCATGTTAAATAGTTAAATAGACGATGACAGATTGCCCTTCATTGTTCTTGGCAAAAGAATTATTCCTTGATTCGGATTCATAATACAATGGAAGTTTGCTCCTATTGGGGAAGACGCTATCCGAATGAGATTCGGAATCTGCTGTTGGGATAGTTGAGACCGAAACTATCGGATGAGATAAAATTGAATTAAGGTGTTTTATTTGGATTATTTCGTCAGTAAGCAGATTGGGTTACTCTTCTTTTTTCTCAAATCGATATGGTCACACCAACTCATATTTGGGACATATCTCCGTTATGATACTGATCGATACTTTCTTTGATCATGAACGTGATCGATAATTTCTTGGTCATGAACGTATAAGCTGATGTGGCGGTGGATTTTTTTTTTCTCTCTTCTTCTCTTTTCAAATTAGGCTTTTAAGCATTTTAATGATAATTAGCAAAGTTTTTTTTTAGGAAAATTTCTTTGAAAATTCAACTAACTTTTTTAGAAATAAAAATAAAATGATGATCGCAATTTCTCATCCCGATAATTATCATTTCATTCTCAACTCAATATCTTTTTGAAATCTCGATTTGTCTAAGGTCACCCCAAAATACCCTTGATTGGACTATAAAAATTATCAAATTGTACCTATTGCAATGATCGGGTCTAATTGGTTGCCACATACCATATTTATTTACCATGATTGATATATGAATGTGATGTGCATGTTTGGATCTTAAATCGGACCATATTATTAGTTTATGTTAATCACCCTTCTAACATGCCATGATCTTGCTTGAAATACACGTTTGATATTGATCATAATGTTGATCGTAATTAAATATTCATGTGATTGGAATGATGTTGATCTTGATTAAATGTTCATATGATTTGAATGGTTTTGGTTTTGATTAAATTTCCATGTAATCCAATGTATGATGGTATGATCAGGCCCATGGGCCCATTTGTTTGAAAAAAGCCCCGGGCACACCCCACCCTGTTTTGCACACACCACATGCACGTTTATTGTTTTGAGCACTTACACGTCCCATTTAGCCAACGTGGCACTAGTGCGTGGCCCGGTCTCTTCGGAGATGCGACGTCATTCATGAAACCCACAACTCCAGTCACGTACCTTAAGGTATATCAAACTGGGGCATCAATTCCGCCTGATCAGGTGATTCTGAGAGGTATATTGATGCACCCAGGCTGGAGTGACTTGAGCCTTTAACCTATTGTAAGCCACACAGTCACATGTCCCGATTGCCAACCTAGTACTAGTACGTGGTCGGTCCCCTCGTGGGATGCCAAACCATTTATGAAAGCTACAACTCTTCACTCGTAGTCGTAGGTATAAAAGATAGTCTAAGTATATCAATTTCACTTCTTGGTCAAAACCAGTGCCTAAGCAAGATCTTGCCCCGCTGTACCCTACTGTACGAGGGGGATAGACTACGTCTATTCTAGACGAGAGGTATTTAAGTGGGCCCTTGCTCTGCATCGTGCGCCACCTCTCAACTGGAGATCAAACTGGCTGTTTTTGGCTTCAGAGAAGTGAATTGAGGTTTTAGATTATCACCTACACGATATATCAAACCAAGTCACCACGTATCGAAAGGTATATAGGTGTGCTTGGGCAAGGGTGGCTAGATGAAAATGCATTGCACGTAGTAAGCTTAGAGTCTAGAAACCTTCCCAATAGGTCACGACTCGAACTTATCGTGGGTGTTCCCGGGTTGTTTATTGATTGGAACCTGTTGATTGATGAATGTATGTGAGTGATGTGAATGATGAGATCCGAGTGCATAATTGATCTCAAGGATAAAAATATTATTTTTAAAAAATCAAAATGGGTGCACCGACCCAATAAAAAATCCATTCTTTTATAATAATGACCCAGTCCATCCCGATCCAATAGTCCTGATGGACCAGGCCATTTAAATCAAAATGGAAATCGAATTTTCAAAGAAGAAAAAGAAAGTATTTTCTAAGAAAAAATGTTTTCCAAAAGAAGTGTTTTTCCAGAAAAAGTGTTATTCTCTAGAAAAAATATTTTCTAAGAAAAAAATGTTTTCTAGAAAATGTTTTCCATAAGAACAAGATTTTCCAAGAGAAAATGTTTTCCAAATAAAAACTATTTTTCAAAGAAAAAATGTTTTCCAGAAGAAAATATTTTCCAAAAGAAAAGAAAATGAAGGAAAAATGATATACAAAAGATATATATTTGCATGAAAAATTATTGAAATATGTTTGAAGTTGTTATTCAATGAAAACATTATTTGTCAATATTTTTCAAGAATTATTTTTCTTCTGAATAATCATTAAATGGATGAACTTTTTAATGGATTGGTGCACAAAATTCAATAAAATCTTAGGGTTCATTTAAAATGTTATCAAGGGGGTGACACTGAAATTGGTTAAATTCATTTTCAAAGAGGTTTAAGGGTTATCATTGTATCTAAGCTCAATCGTCCATCGTCTAGGTAGGGTTGTAAATCCGATCAGTTAGAGTAAACGTCAATATCAAGTCAACAGTCAGAAATGACCTCAAAATTTCTCAATATCATCCAATTGTTCTTTGAAAATCATAGTGCTTCAATCCTACCGGTTGTAAGTAATGTCTCAGTTCTCATCAAGCCCGTTTTGGGTAGTCTTGAGTTGTCATGGGTCATTTGGGTTAGCTCGAGTCCTTTTTTCTAGCAAGGTCATGTCTTCCTTAGATTGAGCCTACTCTTTCTTATTGAGTCAAGTTAGTTCGTCGAGTTTATAGAGGTGTCTGTCGCCCCTTCTGAATTGATCGTGCAAAAGAAATTTTTGAATATCTCGAGCGCATTAACGAATTAACTAATAATCTAGATTCAAAGACAAGAAGATAAGAGTCGGGCTCAAGAAAGCAAAGGTCATTGACCTCGGAACAGAAATAAATTCCTAAAGAGATTCAAATAGAAACCATCTTATCTCTAGAGGAACACAAGGGAATAATGAATTTTCTCAGAAATTTCAAAAGACTTGTTCGTGTGATCATATGAGGGTATGTTAGGTACAAGCTTGAGTGTTGTTCAACATGGACTAGATACTCATCTATATCAATGGAATTAAAGAAGATGTTATAAAATGTATCAGTGCTATCCTCACTACATCTTAAGTTGCAAATCACATATTATCAATCGATATGGGGATACCTTTTGAATTGATTTCTGATAATGGGTCGTGCTTCAAAGCATAAATCATTACTCTGTGATCAAAGTTGAAGATCCGGCATCACACATTATCTCTACCCTCCGTCAGATTAATGAAAAGGTTGAAGCAGCTAGTAAAAAATCTCAAAACAATCATCAAGACAATGCGTCAATCACACCAGGATTAGTTAGAGAAGTTACCATTCACACTAGGGGCACATCATACTTCAATACAGTCTTCCACTGGAGCTATTCCCTACTTTCTAGTGTATGATATGGAAACAATCTTACCAGTTGAAATGTGAATTCCGTCTCTCAAGGTCTTGTTGGAAAATTATTTGTTAAAAACATATTGGGTTCGTCAGCAGTATGAAGAATTAAACTTGATCGAAGAAAACGAGTTAAAGCCCTGTACCACGTGCAAGCTTATCTAAGAAGAGTCACCCGTGCATTTAACAAAAAGTTCAAAGCTCATCATTTACAAGTCAAAGATTTAACTATCAGACTTCAAAGAAAATTGAACACTCCTCCTCGATTATAGGAGAAAGTCTAAATTGGAAAATTCATTCATTAAGAAATACTGTCTGGAAAAGTCGTCAGACTTCAAGATCATGATGGAGGTGAACTACCAGAACCAACCAACATTGACCAAATCAAACGGTACTACATTTAAGGAGGCCATCTTTGACCGAATCAATTCTCCTGTTACCCAGTTCATATATCCTTTCTCACCCCTTTGCAACCTTTTTCGAAAAGAAAAATTATGCCTTTTTCTTTCTTAACCTCCGATCACCTAACCTAGGGGAGGGAAGTTTCGAATTACGTTTTGGTCTTATCCCAAAATTCTGGGGTACGTAGGCAATCTGAGAAGTTACTTCAGGCCCGAAAAAAAAAATAATAATAAAAATAGATTCCCCGACAAAGAAAAAATCTAAAAAGAAAAAATTCAAAAGAAAAAAAATTGTCAAAGTGGGGAAGAAAATTCAAGAAAAAAGAAAATAATTTAAAAGGAAATGTCACACAAGGGGCATTTGGGTTTTGAGCCTCAAAATCCCTTTCTTTTTATACCCAGTCCTAAGCCTGCCCATGAAAGTCCTCCTAAGTACCGTGTGAGAAGTCAAGGAAGATATCAAAGCATGATCAGACAGTAACTTCAGAAGTGTAGAGGAGAAAAAGAAGATAAAAAAATGATGAAGCCTGCTAAGTTGAAAACCCGAAAAGGGCGACTTAGGCAAAAATTAAGGCAAGCTCGCAAGGTTGAAAATCTGAAAGGACAACTTTGGCAACAATCAAAGCCAAGAGAAAAAAGAGAAGAGCTCGCTAGATTGAAAACCTGAAAAGGCGATCTAGGCAAAAGCTAGAGCAAGCTCGCTAGATTGAAAACCTCAAAAGGCGATCTAGGCAAAAGTTAGAGCAACGAAGAAAAATAGAAGAAAATCCCAAGCTGAGAGCGGTCCAAGCTGAAACATCAGAAGTCCGAATAATCAAGTTCAATACTTCGCTTAAACCAGGCATAGACTCAGAAGCCACAAGTATCTTGTCCACGATCGATCTAAGATTTTTTACTTCCCCAAGTAAACCAAGGGAGATAAAGGTGAATTCTATGATGAGTCTCGAAAGGAAATAATTTTGTACTCTTGAGCCTGACTCAAAACCTCCAATAAAATTAATCAAAATTAAAAGTTGAGTCTTTATTGCGCTTGTGGTAATCAATTATTTCAAACCTTCATACAAGGGGCATTTTCTTTTTTCTTTAATGTAACTTTTCCCCCTTATACTGGGGCATTTTTTTTTATTTTTGCATGATGTCTCCAATTATCTTCAATGCCAAGTACATTGTCAAACTAGGGCATGTTGTCTTCGAGCAATGTTAATCCTAAAAAAATAATGAGAACCCCAAATTTAAGGTAACCCTCTTGATAACAGTTTTTCAAAAAACTCTTGAGGTTCGAAAGAAATAAAAATTCAGGTTTTAAAACTTTTTGATAAATCCTTGAGGTTCAAACAAAAGCATTTCGGATCTCACATAGGAGATATAACATTCTTTCAGTCTCTAGATTCTTTTCCAGATTCAATCATTCTTGGAATCAATCATTTCTCTTCCAGATTCATTATCTTCCAGATTTATTCGTTCTCCGGTTCGTTCTAATCAGTTTTCTCCAAAATTTATTCATTCCTCTACCAGTTTTGCTCAGTTGCCACCAAGGATTATCTTGTTTTTGCTCAGTTGCCGCCAAGGGTTATCTTGGATTTTGCTCAGTCTCCGCCAGGGTTATCTTGGATTTTGCTCAGTTGCCGCCAAGGGTTATCTTGGATTTTGCTCAGTCTCCGCCATTGGATTTTGCTCAGTCTCCGCCAAGGGTTATCTTGGATTTTGCTCAGTTGCCGTCAAGGGTTATCTTGGATTTTGCTCAGTCTTCGCCAAGGGTTATCTTGGATTTTGCTCAGTTGCCGCCAAGGGTTATCTTGGATTTTGCTCAGTTGCCGCCAAGGGTTATCTTGGATTTTGCTCAGTCTCCGCCAAGGGTTATCTTGGATTTTGCTCAGTTTCCGCCAAGGGTTATCTTGGATTTTACTCAGATACTGCCGAGGGTTTTCTCGGAACTATGCTCAGTTGCCGCCGAGGGTTTTCTCGGAACTATGCTCAGTTACCGCCGAGGGTTTTCTCGGAACTATGCTCAGATACCGCCGAGGGTTTTCTCGGAACTATGCTCATATACCGCCGAGGGTTTTCTCGGAACTATGCTCAGATACCGCCGAGGGTTTTCTCGGAACTATGCTCAGGTACCGCCGAGGGTTTTCTCGGAACTATGCTCAGATGCCGCCAAGGGTGTTCTCGGAACTATGCTCAGATGCCACCGAGGGTTTTCTCGGAATTATGCTCAGATACCGTCGAGGGTTTTCTCGGAACTATGCTCAGTTTATGCTCAGATTATATTCAAATTTTGCTCAGTTTATATTCAAATTATGTTCAGTTTATACTCAGACTATGCTCAATTTATGCTCAGGTTTTACTCAGTTTCACACAGTGCACACACTTGCACATTTGCACTTTTTAGTCAGGGAGAATTCTTTAAAATTCAAGGATCTGACGCCGTCAGTGAGAGTTTGCGCTCAAGGACCTGACAACCTTTTGATTCGGGGAGAGCCTTACCCTCAAGGATCCGAACACCCTGACGAATTGCTAAATCTGGCTGCAAAATGAAATGTCACTAGCTTTGGCATTCATATATCGCACTATCTACCAAAATAGATTTGCTATCTAGTTTGCTTCAACCCTCTGCCAAAGAGGGGCATCTGTAGACACCCCATTTTTGCACTCGCCTGATTAATCAACTCGTCAACCCGATCGCAATGATTCCCAATGATGGATGTGTATTCCATTGCTTTATTTTGTTACCAGATGTGTTTCAGAAATCCGGATAAGGTATCTCGAATTGACAAAACCTTAGAAACCATGCTACGCTAGGAAAATACAATCCAGAATCATAGAAATCATCATCTTGCAGATCAAAAAGAAGTTTCACGATAAAAATCACTAAAAATTGACCAAATTACCAAAATACCCCTAACCTCAAAACAACCTTAGAGCCTACATTACGCTTAGGAAACCTCTCTCAAACACATAAAACAACAAATCAAAATCAAATAAATCATTTCGCCAATTTTAACAGAATTTGACAAAATTACGAAAATGCCCCTCATAAAGTTCATGACTATTTCACACAAAAAATTTCATAAATGACACAAACTAATATTTCCATTGAATTCCTTACGAAAAATCGATTCTAAAACATCCTAGAACATTAAAAACTGACTTAAAACGTGAAAAGTCCTCTCCGGGGGCAAAACGGTAATTTCACAATTTTCATAATTAAAAAATTTGAAATTAATAAATAAAACATTAAATAATTAAAGTGAAACATTAATGAAATTAATTTAAAATTTTGAATCGAAGAAATCGATCAATCGGGTTTTCAAGTAAAATTGTTGAGGGTTCGTGAGATATTTCTTTAAGGACCCCTCCATTTAGGGGTCCAAAGAATTAAAGAAATAATGAGGAGGGGTCTCCAAAAATTAAAAGTAAATCAAACAAGACTGAAGTCAAGGTATTAAAGTCAATCAAGTGAGACTAAAGTCAAAATTAAAGTCAATTAAGCAAGACGAAGTCAAAATATTAAAAGTCAATCAATTAAGACTAAAGTCAAAACATTAAAAGTCAATCAAATAAGACCAAAAGTCATAATAGAATTCTAATTAAATAATAACTCTATCTAATAGAGTTCTAACTTAAAAACAATTCTACCTAAAACAATTCTAATTAAAACACAATTCTACCTAAAACAATTTTAACTAAAACACAACTCTAATTAAAAGATCTCTAATTAAACACTAACTCTATCCAAATCAACCTTAAAAAAATTCTATAAATAGAGGTGCTCACACCCTATTTTCGTATCAAATCATAAACCCTAAGAGAAATAGGTCTAGAAGCTCCCCTAGCCTCCCATAAACCCTAGTTTTGGAGCCCCAACTCCTTACCTAACATCCCCCCTTCAATTTTAGTTTAGAAAACACCCAAAAGCCTTCCAAAAACATCCCAAAATCCGCAACAAACTTGAAGAGTTCATATCCAAAAACAAGAAGATACCTTGTCTCGGAGATCCGAAATCAAATTCGGAGACAGAACGAAGCAAGGGAGTACGGTACAAGAAGCTCTTTTGTCAGATCTGAGGGAACAAAGTCTTTGCTATCGGAAAGGTAAGTTTTTATTTATTTTTATCTAGGTTTTAGCAATGTAATTTACTTGGAAAGTTAGTAGAGACCGGCTTTGGCCGGGCGGGGTTGGTGCCTAACACCTTCCAACCCCGTAACTTGATCCCCGAATTCAGATTTTTTTATGTTAGATTAGTTCTTTTTATCCATGTTAGAGTCAGTTTGGTTCCTAGACCACAATAACTAGGTGGCGACTCCCAAACCTCAAGGGTCAAAAGCGGATCCGCGCACCCCGCGGATCGAGGGTGCTTTCAAGGCCTCAGGTTCAGACTGTTAGAGTGTGGAGAGTTGGGACATCTGAGAAAACAGTGCCCCAAAATTTTCCAACAGACCCGTGATTCGATGACCCAAGCTAGAGTCTATGGTATGACGTATACAATTGTTTCATACATATACTGATTAATTTAGGTTCCACGAATTCATTTGTATCATCTAGCATGGTAGAAAAGTTAGAACTTTCTACAACAAACACCAACACGACATTTTTGTTGATGACTCCCCTGGGAAACAAAACAATACCACATCGGGTATGTAATGCATGTATTCTCAAGATAGGAGATAGCTTATTTGAACTGAACTTGATAGTTATAGAACTTTGGGATTTCGACATCATCCTAGGCATAGACTGGTTAACAACATACGATGTGGTTATAGATTGTTATGCCAAAACGATTAATTTTGGTGTGTCGGGATAGCCAGAGTTCAAGTTAAAATTTAAGGGAATTCGAAATAGTGTAATCCGAGTGATAGAACACTCTAGGTATGGGGCTGATTGGGTTAGATTGTATGGTATAAATGCTATCATTAGTAAAGCAAAAAAAGAATCACTAAAGGTAGAGGCAATCTGAATAGTATGCGACTATCTCGATGTCTTTCCAAAAGAGTTACCTGGGTTACCCCCAATCAAGAAGATTGATTTCTCAATTGAACTGATTCTAGGAACTAGATCCATATCAATTCCACCTTATCGAATGGCCCCAACTAAAATGAAGGAGCTAAAAATTCAATTCGAAGAGTTGACAAGTTTGGGTTTCATTCATCCGAGCAGCTCACCTTGAGGTGCTTCAATTTTGTACGTGAAGAAGAAAGATGAGTCAATGAGATTATGCATCAACTATCGAAAGCTAAACCAAGTGACTATAAAGAACAAGTATCCGCTTCCTAGGATTGGTGATCTATTTGATCAATTAAGAGAAGCAAAGTACTTCTCTAAAATTGATCTAAGATCGGGATATCACCAGTTGAGGATCAAAGATGAGGCTGTTTTGAAAATAGCATTCCGAGCATGGTTAGGACACTTTGAGTACCTAGTAATGTCGTTCGGTCTGACTAATGCACCTACGATATTTATGGATCTCATGCAGCAAGTATTTTGGGATTTCTTGAATGTCTTCATTATTTATCTTCATTGACGATATCTTGATCTATTCGAAGATAGAATTTCAGCATAAGGATCATTTGAATATCACACTTCATAGGTTGCGCCAGGAGAAGCTTTATGAGAAATTCTCCAAGTGCGAATTCTGGTTAGATGAAGTGAAGTTCTTGGGTCATGTTGTTTTCAAGAATGGAATATCTATGGACTCATCAAAGATTGAAGCGATCATAAATTGGTAGAGACCTATTACAGTTACTAAAATCAGGAGTTTTCTTGGATTTGCAGGATATTACAGTAGGTTTGTAGAAGGCTTTTCCAAGATAGCTTCGTTATTAACGAAGTTAACTCATAAATGGGTCAAGTTCGAATGGATCGATAGCTGCAAAATAGCATTCTAGGAATTGAAGACTCAACTGACCATGACACCCATTTTGATTGTCCTTAAGCCAGGAGAGAAATATGTCATTTATGCCAACGCTTCTCATACGGGACTTAGGTGTGTATTAATGCAGAATGGTCAAGTAATTGCTTATGCACCAAGACAGTTGAAGATCCACAAGAAGAACTATATGACCAGTGATTTAGATTTAGAGGTTATAGTGCATGCACTCAAGGTTTGGAGACACTACTTGTATGGGGGAAACATTCTAAGTGTATTCAGATCATAAGAGTCTCAAGTATTTATTCTCACAGAAGGATTTGAACATGAAACAGAGGCAATGGATGAAGTACCTAAAAAACTACGACTTTACATTGTATTACCATCCTAATAAAGTCAATGTAGTAACAAACGCTTTAAGTCACAAGAAAAATGGGTGTTTGCTCACATAAAGATTGAGGAATGAAAAATGCTAGAAACTACAACTGATTACGCATTCAATATTCCCTAAAAAATAAATGAGCAAAAATCCTATGTAGCTCATATGAGAGTACAACCACAGATTGTTGAGAGGGTTATTGAAGCCTAGAAGATGGATCTAGAACTGAAAGGGTATCAGGAGAAAGTAGAGGACCTTGGTGATCAGAGTTGAAGAATTCATGATGATGGTAGCCTACATTTCAAGAGTAGACTTTGGGTTCTTCACGACGCCTTGTTGAGAAAGGATATAATGGATGAAGCCCAGAAATCGTATTTTTCTATTCATTAAGGGAGTACCAAGATGTATCAGGACATGAAGAGATTTTTGGTGGTGAAGGATGAAAAAGCATATTACCCAGTATGTGAGTCGTTGTATGACATGTCAACAAGTAAAGATTGATCATAGGAGGCCTGCAGGGTTGTTGCAACCACTTACTATTCTTGAATGGAAATGGGAGCACGTGACTATGGATTTTGTTTGTGGGTTACCAAATGCCCGTGATGGGATTGATGAAGTTTGGTTAGTTGTTGATAAGCTTACTAAATCTGCTCATTTTCTACCTATGAAGATGACCTATACTATGGATAGGCTGAGTAGGATTTATGTCATTGTGAAGTTACATAGAGTCCAAGTTTCTATTGTATCTGATAGGGATCCACCTTTTACATTTCAATTCTAAGAAAGCTTTCAAGTTGCCTTTAGTGCGAAGCTGAAGATGAATACAACCTTCCATCCACAGACTAATGGGCAGTCAAAATGCACTATACAGATATTGGAGGACATGTTGAGGGCTTGTGTGCTAGATTTTGGAGGTAATTGAAAAAATTACTTGACAATAGCTAAATTTGCCTATAACAATAGTTACCAATCTAGTATAAGTATGGCACCATTTGAAACGTTGTATGGTAAGCCGTGTAGATCATCGAATTGTTGGGCAAAAGTCGAGGATAGTATTTTGTTGGGACCTGACATCGTCTCAGAGACTACTAAGAAGATTAGAACTATTTGGGAGAAGTTGGGAGTCGCACAGAGTCAACAGAAAAGTTATGCAGACCGCTAGAGTTTGTGGTGGGCGACTTTGTATTTTTGAAGGTTTCTCCAAGGAGAGGAATCATCATATTTGGGATTAAGGGTAAACTGAAGCCGAAGTATGTAGGACCATTTGAGATCATAGACAAAGTTGGCACGGTCGCATAGAAGTTGGCTTTACCCGCTCAATTAGAAAAGGTTCCTAATGTATTTCATGTATCGATTTTGAGGAAGTATGAACCAGACCCATCCCACATTATTGATTGGGAGTTATTGAACCTAAAGGAAGATATATCGTACGAGGAAAGCCCAGTACAAATTCTTGACCGTAACGAGAAGATGTTGAGGACACGAGCTATTTCGATGGTTAAGATGCTTTGGAAACATCACAATGTAGAGAAAGAAACAGAAATCCAGACTCAATTTACGGACTTATTCTTAGATTGATGTATGTTTAATTTTGAGGACAAAATTCTTATTAAGGGGGGAGGATGTAATGACCTGAAAATTTGAACGGGTATCTCGAGGAAAATATTTTAAATTTTTACGTTGATTTAAAAGTATGGATTATTAGTTTCCAATATTTGAGGAAAACTAACTTCACCAATAGATTCATAAGGGTCGAGAAACATACTTTAGCCTGTAAGCATACATAAATCTGAAGTCAATCGAAAATGTTATCAAATCCTTGAATTTTGCATTAAATATTTGCCCAGTAGGTAAATGACACTTTAGAGACATAATTTGAGAAAAAAGATCATACCATTAGGTTCGTCTCGAAAAATCACCCGAAATAGAGTATAAGTTTGTCCAAATCGGCATTCGAGAAAATAATTCCCAAAATGACACTTATGTCCCACTTAAGTTATAAATATCTGAAAACATAAAAAAAATCTAAATTTTCTTATTCTTCTTTCCAAACAAATATCAACCCTAACTTTTTCTCAAAATTTGAAATTCAGATCTACGTCAACCGAGAACGATCCAAACTTTACCGCAAGAAGGAAAGTTGTTCCTCTCATCGTGGGTTGCACGTGGACGTTAAAAACTTCGATTTGCATCAGAAGGAAATATTTGTGATTGGTCGAAGGTGATTCTTAGACTTTTTTGAACAGTAAAGAGTAGCTCAAGGTAGGATACATTCCCTTTTACCTTCTATTTATGCGATAATTTCATAGAAAATCCATGCGATTATTGATAAATTGATCGTTTCATTTAATTTATTCATATTTGAACGATTGGAATCATGTTTACATGGTTATTTATGACTAATTTTAGTGTTTTTGATGTATTTTAAGCAGTTTATGTATAGTATAAAATTTGGAATGAGTTTTGATGACTTTTGGCGAAAAATCGGCATTTCAAAAAAATTTTGATTTTGAGCTTCATGCTTGCTGACAGTGCCACCGTCAAACCCAAAAAATTTCAGAAACTGGAATTTATCTTCAATCTTAATTCCCCTACAGCATATACATTAATTTCTCTTTCCATTTACTTTAAGTTCTCTAAGGAAATTAAGGTTTTACCCCCTCCTCCCATTTCGGAACATTGGGAATGATTTTAAGATCCCAATTTCATCGTATTAAAATGTGACTTTAGGTTTCAAGAACAAAACGTAAATTTAAACATTTTCGTCCAATTTTTAAAATGCGATACCTTTTACATTACCTTGAGTTAAGTAATAAAAATTACATGGCGTTTTTCATGTTGTCGAGGGCTTTCATGTACAAAAACTCATTTTCAATTTCGACAACATTGAAAATCACTTTTTTCGAAATTTAGCTAAATTTTGATAGATTTTTCAACTTTCACGTCTTATGATTTTATCACATTTTTCGAGTCTTTCTACTCAACCAAAACCATCGAATGGAATTAGTTTATACTCTATGGATTTGAAACAACTTTAAAAATGAAAATACTTTGATAGATATGTAGGAAGTTAGATGATTAATTAATCGATTGTTTTATGGATGGATAGAGAGAACGTATGTTCTTGATTGATTATTGGGACAGTACCTCTAGTTCTACGTAGTGGCCATACCACGTAAAACATGATAGATAGATAGATGGATAAAATGGTTAATGGATAGGACATATGGTTGTCATTAGAGAATATTACCAGACTTTGTTTGTATTTTTGATAAAAAGAAACTAGTATACTATATACAAAATAAACTATTTTGTTCGCCAGAAAGGGTTCGTTAAAAACCGATAAAGAGTGACACGTTGCTGTGTATCCGAAAGCGGCAAGTCAATCTTGGATAATGCTAGATGTCATATGTTTTTCGATAGTATGGGATACCTTAGAGCATATTACAGCTTTTGAGATCCGAGAATTTCTCTACTTATTTCTTGGGAAACATTATGTGTAAAGACGATCTCTGTATAGTATATAGGTAGGCGGGGTTCACATGCGTTGCCTCTTGATAGACTTCAACTCGAGGGGTCTCTTGGGCTAGTTAGTGATCACTTTTAGTCTGTAGTTGTCAAATGGTCAACCTCACCATTAGTTGAACTCAGTATTTGGTTGTTAATCAACGGCCAGTATGAGTCTGATAAATGGTCTTCCAATTGTGGTATGCTAGATCAACCACAAAATCAAATTATAACGATGGGGTTCCACGTCGAATTGGAAGTTTGAAATATTATATTGCCATAGTCGAGGCAGTTATATCAGTGTGTTCCTCTGCTCTCTTATTGACTACACCGTCGTGTTTTTATTATCTATTTTATTTCTTTTGTGATGTTAATAGATGTTTTCTACTTGCAAATGTATATGTTACTTTAAATAATAGAAATGATAGATTGAAATTATTTATCACTGTTTATTGAGTATGTTTAGACATTTATCATATGATACATTTTGAAAACCTGCATTATTTAACTGTTCAATTTGATTTACTCGTGCATGTATGACTCGTTGTTAGAACAGCGTTCATCCTGTTAAGTAACTTTCCCTTGTTACTCACCATATCCTTCACATTTCAGATTATTCAGCTCTTGAGGAGTTATTCTTTGAGATGTCTTTGGAGGAGGTCCTCGAGGAGGATCAAATTGATGTCTTGCCGTCGTCGTGTTTGGTGCATTTGGGTATAGGCAAAAATATTTAAACCTCATTTCATTTATGGAATATTTTCCTTTCATTTTTTTTATTTTTTCATATATTGCCTCAAGTTTGCTGGTTAGTTTTTCCTCTATGGTGCTTCTCACCTGGATTGCTCTAAATTTGTCTTTTTCCTCTTGAACGACATCTTGTTGTTGTTGGTTGCAATGAATGTGAATTGATGGTCCTTGATTGGTCGGAGCCATGGGTGATAGGATATTCTGCGTTGGTAGTAGTTATTGTTGTGGTGGTTCTGGCATGGCCTGACTCGAGCCTAAGGTTCCATGTTGAACAACCTGAATGATACTCTAATTTTCCATTAATAGATCTAGTCTTGTCGCATTTTTCGAATGCCTTCACCATTATATCTAGCTTTGAGGTGAGATCTGTTATTACTTTTATTACTGACTGTTGAGGTTGCTCTGAAGTGCTTATTGTTGGTTGCGAGCGTAGAAAATATGGAGGATTTTCAGGTGACAAGTACTTCTTTCTGGGTTGTTTGGCTACCTATGGACAAGAGGTTGAGTATTATTATATTATTTACACAATAAGAATGCATGATGATTTACTAGGTCAAATTAGATTAATTGGTAAAATTGAATTAAAATAGCTTTGGATTGGGTTTGATATTGAACTCAAACTTTTATCAGCATTGACCTAGAGGTTCATTGACACGAAGTCGAAAGATTATCAACATGGAGCTGGGAGTTCACTGGTGCGGAGTTGGGAGTTTACCGACGTGGAACCGAGGGCTTGTTAGCACGGAGCTGTAAATTTGTTGGCATGGAATAAGAGGTTTATCAACACAGATCTAGGAGTTTATTGGCATGGAGCTAAAGGTTTGTCAGCATAGAGCTGGGTATTGGTCAACATAGGGCTGTAGATTTATCGACACGAAGCCCGAGGTTTATTAACACTGAGTCAGAGGTTAGTCAACACAGAGCTAGGTATTAGTCACAACGGAGCTGGGGTTTGTCAACACAGAGCTGAAGGTTTTTCCGCACGGAACTTGAGGTTTATCAGCACGGAACTGGAGGTTTGTCAGCACGGAGCTGGGTATTGGTCAACATAGAGTTGGGGTTTGTCAGCACGGAGCTGAAGGTTGGTGACTATGGGTAATAGCCCCTTTTAAGGTCGATGCAGATGATAGATCCGATTAGGGTCAACGATAGATGGTAAACTTAATTAGGGTCAAGGAAGAGGTTAAAAATCCAATTAGGTCCATTTGATGGATACAGACCCAATTAGGGTCAACTTGATGGATATAGACCCAGTTAGGGTCAAGGCTAAAGTAATTGACACAATTAAGGTCAACTTGATGGATATGAACCCAATTAAGGTCAAGGGGTAGCGAATAACCCAATAAAGGTCAACTCAATGGGTGTGGACCCAATTACGGTTGAGGAAAATGAATGACTCAATTAGGGTCCATTTGATAGATATGGACCCAGTTAGGGTCAAGGAGTGGTGAATGACCCAATTAGGGTCAACTCGATGGGTGTGAACCCAATTATGGTCGAGAAAAAATGGATGATCCAACTAGGGTCAACTTGATGGATGAGGCCTAATTAGGTAAAGGAGGATAACCTGATTAAAGTCTACTTGGTGGATGTGGACCAAATTAGGGTTGGAAAAAGGTGAATAGCCCAGTTAGGGTCCATTTGATGAATATGGGCCCAATTAGGGTGGGCTTAAAAGATGTAAATCCATTTAGGGTCGAGCAGTGGTGGATAACCCAATTAGGATTGACTTGATAGATGTGGATCCAATTTGGGTTAAATTTTGATCGTTAACCCAATTCGAAATGGATATAGTTCGTGGACTCAATTTGGATTAGATATGGGTCGGGGATCCGATTCGAATTGGACATGGGTCTGGGACCCAATTCGAAATGAGTACGGGTTGTAAACCTGGTTCAAAATGGATATGGGTCGTGGACCCAATTCGAATTGGATATGAGTCATAGAACCAGATCGAGATAGATATGGGTTGTGGACCCAATTCATATCATTCATGACTACTTAGGAGAGTTGAAATTCCATTTAAAATGGTGACATGTGGTGGGCCTTGAACTCAATGATAAAAATGGATTAATTAAGCATTTTTTGGCCTTGAAATCCAAAATAAAAATAAAATCCAAGATAAAAGTTGTCAACACTATTGTAAGGGACGAAATAAGCTAAAAAAAGATTTATTTTTGGAGTTCCATTTTTGAAAAACAAATAGGTGTAAGTTATGCTTATCCATTTTGTAAAAATGGACCAGAAACAATTTCTTTTTCAAAAATCTATCATAGGCACAATGCTCGTTGGTTTTGAGTACATTATTCACTATTGTTATTGTTGGGCCAAAAACTTTTCAATTTTTTTTTACCTATGCAAAATAAATTGAGTAAACTTAAAAATGAAGATAGTCCCTTTTTACCTAGGGAGGAGTAAAAGAAAGAACTCCAAAATTCTATATAATGTTGCGTTCATGGGCATCAAAATAAACTTTACAAAGTTATCTCCTTGGATCGAAAAAATTACAAGAATGAGGGGGTCGATAAATCATTTTTCAAAAATTATGTTCTAAGCTTCTAATCGTGTTTAATGCATGTGACAATAGGTAGCTTCACGATTACCCATTCTTCAAATCTCGATGCATACCGAAGTACACAGGTCTTAGGTTGGTGATTGGGTTGGATGTATTCATCCCCGTACCCAAAATAAGCGATCTTGAGTCGTGAAACTACTAGGCATCTGGGTTTTAAACTTTTATAGGTAAAGAAGATTTGTGTAATGGGTTGTGCAAGCGTAAGTGCACAAGTACATTTTAGAAGACAAGATATCAACCCCTTACAAGCATTCAACCCACAAAGGAAAATGACAATATTATAACCATTCCCCAAAATAAAGAGCAAAGTAACAAAATAAACACAAATAATAAAAATGTTAGTGAACACATATCAATATTTTTTTTGAAACTTTGTAAAAACTACTAATAGTCATAGTTTGAACCCGCCAGTAGAGTCGCCAAGTTGTAGACATGAGAAGATTCATATTTCAAACCTGAATGTTACGTTGTTTGGAGTCGCCACCATTCTTTTTGGAAATAGGTGTGAATAGGCACCCGAATCAATTTTTTAGAAAAATCATTTTTCATGGCATCATAGTAATTCTCATTAATAGGAAATGTATAGCCTACCTAAGATCTAGGTAAGGAGATTCGATTAGAGAATGGGAAAGGTGTTAAGCACCCCATTCTCTCCACCTAAAGTGATTACCTTTTAAATTTGGCTATTTTTGAAAAGAATATCATAATAAAAAAAATGCATAAGAAATATCCTGTAGAAAAGGATATCCAATGGAGTCATCACATGTTATATGAGTTGAAATATTAGTTTAGGATTTTAGAGAAATTTCATTGATGGAATTCTCTTAGATTAATAACCTTAATGCATGCATGTTTGACTAGAAACTTAGTGTTTCAATCTTATCGAGAGAATTACACTTTTCATCATCATGACCATGCATGCGTGATGTGTGTTCGTAGTCTAAATATGATATATGAGAGAAAATGAGTTAAGAAGGGCTTCAACCTCCATCCTTTCAACCAAACCATCTCAAGCATTACTTACCCAAGGTTGAGGTTCAATCTACTTGGGATGAAGGAAGGTTCTCCATTACATCTTAAAGGCAACTAAAAAGAAAAAAAAAGGATAGAAGAAGAAGATGCAAGCTAAAAAGAGTTAAAAATAAATAAAATACAACACCCATCTAGCCCTTTTGATATTCTTGAATGATCTTGAATCTTGAGAGATGAATTTGAAGGTTAAATGATTTAGTTGAGGGCAGAAAATGAGAATTGTTGAGTTGAAGGTTGGGAGATGAGAAAATGAGTATGGATTTTGGTAGAGTTGTAGGTAGAGTGATTGGGGCTTGAGAGCATACCTTGTTCATAGAAAATAAAGATATTTATAGAGTTTTTGAATAACTTTTGGGGATAAAGTGGTCTAGCCCTAAAAATAAAAATGGATATAAGGTTTATGTTATTTCTTTTTGAAATTTTCATTTGTATGAGAGTAAAGGTGACATTTGTGAAAGTGCCCTTGATCCGCGGGGTGCGCGGATCCGCTTTTGACCTTTGAGGTTTGGGAGTCGCCACCTAGTTATTACGGCCTAGGAACCGAACTTGGACTCTAAACAGATAAAAATAACTAATCTATTTAAAAAATAACTGGGTTCGGGGATCAAATTACGGAGTTGGAAGGTATTAAGCACCAACCTCACTCGGCAAACGCCAGTCTCTACTAATTTCCAAATAAACTACATTGCTAACAGACCTAAGTAATAATAATAAAAAAAATAAGAAATATGTATACATTTCCGAAGGCAACGGTCTTGTTCCCTCAAATCTGATAGAATAGTCCTTTGTATAGCACTCCCTGCTTCGTTCTGTCACCAAATTCATTTCGGATCTCCAAGGCAATCTATCTCTTTCTTAGATCTAAATTCTTCGGATTTGTTTATGGAGTTCTTGATGTTTTTGAAGGATTTTTAGGTGTTTTTTGATCTAAAATTGGGGTATGGATGTTAAGTAAGGAGTTAGGACTTCAAAATTAGGGTTTATGGGAGGCTAAGGAAGCTTTTTGACCTATTTTTCTGAGGGTTTTTCTTTTGATACGAAAATAGGGTGTGGAGACTCCTATTTATAGATTTTTTTAAGTATCTTTTAGATAGAGTTAAGGTTTAAGTATAATTCTTTTAAAAAAAATTATTGTTTAATTATAATTTTTTTAGAAAGAGTTATTATTTAGTTAGAATTCTATTAAATAGAGTTATTATTTAGATAGAATTCTATTAAATAGAATTATTATTTAATTAGAACTCTATTAGGGTTTTCACTTTTAGTCTCATTTGATTGACTTTAAGATTTTGACTTTAATCTTACTTGGTTGACTTTTAATATCTTGACTTTAGTCTTACTTGAGTGACTTTAAGATCTTGACTTTAGTTTTACTTAATTGAATTTAATATTTTGAAGAACCCCCCTCTATTATATCTTTAATTCTTTGGACCCCCAAATGGAGGGGTTCTTGAATAAAAATATTGGCAACCATCAACAATTTTGCTTGAGAACCAAATTGATCAATTTTTTTGGTTCAAAATTTTAAATTAATTTTATTAATATTTTACTTTAATTATTTAATTTTTTATTTATTAATTTCAAAATTTTGAATTATTAAAATTATAAAATTACCATTTTACCCTTGGAGATGACTTTTTTACTTTTTAAGTCAGTTTTTGATGTTCTAGGATGTTTTAGAATCGATTTTTCGTAAGAAATTCAATGGAAATATTGGTTTGTGTCATTTATGAAAATTTTTGTGTGGAATGGTCGTGAACTTTATGAGGGGTATTTTCGTAATTTTGTTGAATTCTATGAAAATTGGCGAAATGATTTATTTGGTTTCAATTTGTTGTTTTATGTGTTTGAATGAGTTTTCCTAAGTGTCACGTAGGCTCTAGGGATATTTTAAGATTAGGGGTATTTTGGTAATTTGGTCATTTTTTAGTGATTTTTATCGTGAAACTTCTTTTTGTCTGAAAAATGATGATTTCTAAGTTTTTGGGGTTATATTTTCCTATCATAGCGCGGTTTCTACAATTTTGTCAGTTCGAGATACCTCATCCGGATTTCTGAAACATATCTAGTAACAAAATGAAGCATTGGAATAAACATCCATCATTGGGAACCGTTGCGATTGGGTTGACGAGTTGATTAATCAGGCGAATGCAAAAATGGGGTGTCTACAGATGCCCCTCTTTGATAGAGGGTTGAAGCAAACTAGATAGCAAATCTATTTTGGTAGATAGTGCGATATCCAAATGCTAAAGCTAATGACAGTTCATTTTGCAGCCTGATTTAGCGATTCGTCGGGATGTTTAGATCCTTAAGCGTAAAACTCTCCCCGAACTAAAAGGTTGTCAGGTCATCGAGCGAGTACTCTCATTGACGATGTCAGATCCTTGAATTTTAAATAATTCTCCTTGACTAAAAAGTGCAAGTGTGAGTGTGTGTACTGTATGAAACTGAGTAAAAATTTAGAAAAAACTGAGCATAAACTAAGCATAATCTGAGTAAAATCTGAGCATAAACTGATTATAATCTGAGCAAAAATGAGCATAATCTGAGCAAAATTTGAATGTCTTACTTTACCTACCCTGAGTGAAAGAGTAATGAAATTTTATTTTTTTTGAGTCCTACTCTACCTACTCGGGGTGAAAGAGTAATGAACTAATTTTTTTTAATGTTTTTTTTTGGAAGTTCTACTCTACTTATTCGAAGTGAAGGAGTCATGAACAAAGCTTTTTAGGAGTCCTACTCTACCTGCCCAGGGTGAAAGAGTAATGAACCAATTTTTTTTGGGAAGTTCTACTCTACTTGCCTAGGGTGAAAGAGCAATGAACTAATTTTTTTTTTTGGTAAGTTCTACTCTACCCGTTCGGGGTCAAAGAGTAATGAACTAATATTTTTTTTTTGGGAAGTTCTACTCTACCTACTCGGAGTGAAAGAGTAATGAACTAAGATTTTTGAGAGTCCTACTCTACTTGCCCAGGGTGAAAGAGTAATGAACCAAATTTTTTTGGGAAGTTCTACTCTACCTACTCGGGGTGAAAGAGTAATGAACTAATTTTTTTTTTGGGAAGTTCTACTCTACCTGCTCGGGGTGAAAGAGTAATGAACTAATTTTTTTTTTGGGAAGTTTTACTCTACCTGCTCGGGGTGAAAGAGTAATGAACTAATTTTTTTTTGGGAAGTTCTACTCTACTTGCTCGAGGTGAAAGAGTAATGAACTAATTTTTTTTTTGGAAGTCCTACTCTACCTACTCAGAGTGAAAGAGTAATGAACTATTTTTCTGGAAGTCCTACTCTACTTACTCGGGGTGAAAGAGTAATGAACTATCTGAGTAAAATCTGAGCAAAATCGGTGGTATCTAGCTGAGCATAATCCGAGAAAGCCCTCGGTGGCAACTGACTGACCATAATCCAAGTTAACCCTTGGCGGCAACTGAGCAAAATCCAAGATAACCCTAGGCGGCAACTTAGCAAAATCCAAGATAACCCTTGGCAGCAACTAAGCAAAATCCAAGTTAACCCTTGGCGGCAACTGAGCAAAGCAAAATCCAAGATAATCCTTGGCGGCAACTAAGCAAAATCTAAGATAACCCTTGGTGGCAAGTACGCAAAATCTAACATAACCCTTGGCGGCAACTGAGCAAAATCCAAGTTAACCCTTGGCGGCATCTGAGCAAAATCCAAGATAACCCTTGGCGGTAATTGCGCAAAACTGGTTGAGGAATGAATGAATTTTGGGAAAGAGAGAATGAATTTGGAGAAGAATGATTAAAATAAATCTGGATAAAAATTAAAATGAATCTGGAGAATAACGATTGAATCGGGTAACGAATGAATAAGTCTAGAAGATAATGAATCTGGAAGAGAATGATCGAATCTAAGAATAAATGGATCTGGAAAAGAATCTGGGAACAAAAGAATGTCATATCTCCTACTCTAGGTAAATAAGTTATTCTCTGGGCAAAAACCAAAATATGAGATCAGGAACGCTTTTGTTTGACCCTCAATGGTTTTATCAAAAAGTTTTATGAATTTAAAACTTGAGTTTTTATTTCTTTTGAACCTAAAGGGTTTTTCGAAAAATTGTTATCAAGAGGGTAACCTTAAGTTTGGAGTTCCCATTATCTTTTAGGATTAACATTGCTAAAAAATAAAATGCCCCTAGTTTGACAATAAACATGGCATTGGAGATAATTGAATACATCATGCAAAAAAATGCCCCTAGTATATGGGAGAAACTACATATTTAGAGGAAAAAGAAAATGCCCCTTATATGAAGGTTTGAAATATTGATTACCACAAATGCAATAAAGATCCAACTTTTAATTTTGATTAATTATATTGAAGATTTTGAGTCAGGCTCAAAGAAATTGGAACAAAATATTTTTTTCTGAAATTCATCATAGAATTTGTTCTTTCTCCCCGTCGGTTCGCTTAGGGACATGAAACTCTTCTTATCAATCATAGACGAGATACTGGTATCCACTGAGTCTATATTTGGTTCAAATTGGGTATTAAAACTTGATCATTCGGACTTATGATGTTTCGGCTCGGACCGCCTCTTCAGCTTCTCAACTCAACGAAGATTTTCTTTTATTTTTTGGTTGCTTTAAGTTTTGCTTAGATCGCCTTTTCAAGTTTTCAGTCTAGCGAGCATGCTCTAGCTTTTGCCTAGATCGCCTTTTTAGGTTTTCGATCTAGCGAGCTTACAATTTTTTCTCTTTTCTTTACTTTGATTGTTGCCAAGGTCGTCCTTTCAGATTTTTAACCTTGCGAGCTTGCCTTAATTTTTGCCTAAGTCGTCTTTTCCGGTCATTTCCGGATTTTCAACTTAGTAGGCTTCATTTGTTTTTTCTTCCATTTTAAACTTCTGGAGTTACTGTCTGATCATGCTTTGTTATTTTTCTTGACTTTTTCGTACAGTACTTAGGAGGACTTTTATGGGTAGGCTTAGGACTGGGCATAAAAAGAAAGGAATTTTGAGGCTAAAAAATCCAAATGCCCCTTATGTGGCTTGTCCTTTTAAATTGTTTTCTTTTTTCCTTGAATTTTCTTTCCCATTTTGGATGATATTTCTTTTTCTTTTGAATTTTTTCTCTTTAAATGATATTTCTTTTTTCTTGTCGGGGAATCTATTTTTTTATTTTGATGTGGTCGGGCCTGAAGTAACTTCTCAGGTTGCTTATGTACCCTAGAATTTTGGGATCAGACTAAGACATAGTTCGAATCTTCCCTCCCCTAGGTTAGGTAATCGGGTTGAGAAAGAAAAAGGCATAATTTTTATTTTTGAAAAGGTTGTAAAGGGGTTGAGAAAGGATATATTGAACTAGGTAATAGGAGAATTGATTCGGCCAAAGATGGCCTCCTTAAATGTAGTACTGCTTGATTTGGTCAAGGTTGGTTGGTTCTGGTAATTCGATTCCATCATGATCTTGAAGCCTGATAGCTTTTCCTGGTAATATTTCCTTGATGATGAACGGACCTCCCCAATTTGGTTTGAACTTCCCTCTAGGGTCAAAGATAGGTACTCGATTCTCTTTGAAATCTGATAGTTTTCCAAAGTAGTGTTTCCTTGCTAATGGATGAATCTCTTCAATTAAGTTCAGACTTCCTCCTATGGCCGAGGAGGGGTGGTCAATTTTCTTCGAAGTCTGATGGTTAAATCCTTGACTTGTATGTGGTGAACTTTGACCTTCGTGCGGGTGACTTTTCTCTGATAAGTTTGCACGTGGTACAAAACTCTAAGTTGTTTTTTTTCAATCAAGTTTAGCTTTTCATACCTAATGATGAACCTAATCTGTTTCTAGCAATTAATTTTCCATCAAGACGTTGAGATATGAGACTTTCCTTTCACTGGTAAAACTATTTCTGTACCCTCATAGTGTGAATGGTAGCTTCTCTGACGGATTGACACATTTTCACAATGGTTATTTTGAGACTATTATAAGTTGCTTGCTTCAACTGCTCTATTAATTTAAGGATGATAGGGAGATGATGCCAAATCTTGAACTTTAAACATAAAGTAATAATCTCAGCTTTTAAGTATGACCCATTATCAGAAATCAATTTTGCTTCAACCATTTCATTAGTCTGAGAATCTATTCTGGGAGCTCTACCATGTTGAGATGTTTAGCATTGATACATTTTGTAATGTTTTCTTTGATCTCATTGGTATTTCCATTTTATGGAGTGAGTATTTATTCCGTGTCGAAAAACACCCAAGCTTACATCCTAACATATCCTCATAGGATCATGCGAACCAGTCTTTTGAAATTTCTGAGTAAATTCATTATCCACTCGTGTTCCTCTAGGGATAGGATGGTTTCTATTTGAATTTCTTAGGAATTTTTTGTTCTGAGGTCAATGACCTTTGCTTTCTCAATTAAAAGTTGAGCCTGACTCTTATCTTCTTGCTCAAGAAAGAAATTTATCCTTAATGCCAGATAAATAGTTAATTCGTTAATACGCTCGAGGTATTCAAAAATTTCCTTTTATTCAAATGGGGCAACAGACGTCGTTCTAGACTTGGCAAATGAACTTGACTCACAAAAAAGAGTAGACTCAATTTAAAGAAGACATGACCTTGATAGATTAATAAAAAAATTTGGACTCAAGCTAAACTACATAATTCATGAAAACTTGAGACAAGTACCCACAACGGGCTTCATTACAGACTATAGACTAGAGATATTGCTTACAACCGGTAGGACTGAGGTATTATGATCTTCAGGGAATAACTATGTAATTTTGAGAAATTCTGAGATCATTTCTGACTGTTGACATGATATTGAAGTTTATTCTAACTGACCAGATTTACAACCCTAGCTAGATGATGGACGATTGAGCTTAGGTACAATGATAATCCTGAAACCTAATCGAATGTGGATTAATCAATTTTAGTGTTACGCCCTTAATAACATTTTAAATGAACCCCGAGATTTTATTGAATTCTATGCACCAATCCATTAAACAATTCATCCGTTCAATGATTATTTAGAAGGAAAATAATTTTATTGCACTCTTGAAAATTATTGGAAAATATTGTTTTTATTATATAAAAATTTTCACAAATCTGATTATTTTTTGCAAGTCATTTTCTTTTTAGAAAAATACATTTTAGTAATTTTTCAAAGTCCATGTAAAAAAAAATATTTTCAAGGTTCATGCAAAAATATATCTTCGTAAATCATTTTTCTTTCCTTCTCTTTTCTTTTAAAAAATATTTTTTTGTAAAACACTTTTCTTCTTGCTGTTTTATAATTTAAAAAAAGATTTGATTTCCATTTTGATCTAAATGGCCTGGCCAATTATGATTGTTGGATCGAGATAGACTGGGTCATTATGAATTATTGCAAGAAATGGATTCTTTATTGGGTCGATGTACCCATTTTAATTTTCAAAAGTAAAATTTTTTATTTTTGAGGACAATCATACATTATGATCTCATACATCATTCACATACATTCATCAATAACAAGGTCTCATACAAATAACAACACAGGAACATCCATGATAAGTTCAAGTCATGACCTATAGGGGATGTTTCTAGACTCTAAGCTTGCTACGTGCAATACATTTTCATCTGGCCACCCTTACTCAAGTACACCTATATACCTCTCGAGCGTACTCGATCAAATGGTACATGGTGACTTGGTTTGATATATCGTATAGGTGATAATCTAAAATTCCAACTCACTTCTCTGAAGTCAAAAATAGCTAATTTGGTCCCCTGTTGAGAGGTGGCGCACGATGCTGAGCAAGGGCCCACTTAAATACCTCTTGTCTAGAATAGACGTAGTCTATCCCCCTCGTACAGTAGGGTACAACAGGGCAGGATCTTGCTTAGGCACTGGTTTTGACCATGAAGTGTAATTGATGTATTTGGATTATCTTTGATATACCTATGGGTACGAGTCAAGAGTTGTAGCTTTCATAAATGGTTTGGCATCCCACGAGGGGACCGACCACGTACTAGTACTACGTTGGCAAAGGGGCATGTGACTGTGTGGCTTACAATAGGTCAAAGGCTCATGTCGCTCCAGCCTGGGTGCATCGATATACCTTTCAGAGTCACTTGATCAAACGGTACTGATGCCCCAATTTTATATACCCTAAGGTACATGACTGGAGTTGTGGTTTTCATGAATAACATCACATCTCTGAAGAGACCGGACCACGCACTAGTGCCATGTTGGCTATATGGGACATGCAAGCGTGCAAAACAATAAATATGCTAGTGGTGTGTGCAAAACAGGGTTGGGTGTGCCCGAGGCCTTTTCCAAACACATGGGTCCATGGGTCCAATTAAACCATCATAACATTGATACCACGTGAATATTAATCAAGGTAAATACCAATCCAATAACATCATTAAGATCACCAATAAGCACATCAACTATATATCTAATTAAGATCAATGGCAAATCAATTAATGAGCATGACATAGAATAATTGATCAAACCCAAACATTGCAATAGGCATAATTTTTATAATTTTTAAGGTCCAATGAATGATCACTTTTGAGTGATCCAAAATAAATCGAGATTCTAATAGATGTTACATTGATGATAAAATGATAATTATTGAGATGAGGAGCGATGAACCCTTTTTTTTTTTAAACTATAAAAAAAAGAAGTTAGAAACACATCTCAAAAGAAAATCAAAGAGAAGATCATAGTGCCAAATGAGCTCGCTCTCAGGAACATTAACTGTGTTAACACTAGATAAATTTGGATTTTCTGTGAATTAAGAAAATACAATCTGAACTTGCATCGATGATATCTAAGGCTCCCGATAACGAAATCGAGTGAATTCAGATTCTAAATTAATCTATTCGAGGGGATCTACATTTTATTAATAGGTGCCCAGACCTAATTTTGATTAAAATATTCTGTAAAAACGTTTTAACATTGCTGTCCCAACCTTCATTCAGCAACAATTCCAGATTTACATATTGAACTTGCATCGATGATATCCAAGACTCCCGATAACGAAATTGAGTGAATTCAGGTTTTAAATTAATCTACTCGATGGGATCTACGTTTTATTAGTAGGTGTCCAGATTTAATTCTGACTATAATATTCTGTAAAAACGTTTTAACATTGTTGTCCCAACTTTCATTGAGCAACAATTTCAGATTTACATATTGAACTTGCATCGATGATATCTAAGGCTCCTGATAATGAAATCGAGTGAATTCAGATTCTAAATTAATCTAATCAATGGGATCTACGTTTTATTAATAGGTACCCAGACTTAATTCTCACTAGAATATTCTGTAAAAACGTTTTAACATTGCTGTCCCAACCTTCATCATTCCATCCTTTTCATATGTCAATTTGAATCTTTCATTATTTAGGGTTCATAAAAAGTGACCCTTAATTGGACAAAAATACAATATCAATCAAGCCACAAAAATAAATAAAATAAATAAAATAAATCGAATTAAATAAAAAAAACTAGGTCATTTTGGCAATGCTCCCATACTTGGGGTTTTTCAAGTCGGATCCTCAATAGTCCCTAGTGGAGTCGCCACTGAAAGCACCTTCGATCTGCGGGATGTGGGGATTCGCTTTTAACCTTTGAGGTTTGGGACTCGCCACCTAGTTATTACGATCTAGGAATCGAACTTGGACTCTAAACGGATAAAAACAACTAATCTACTTAAAAAATAACTGGGTTCGGGGATAAAATTACGGGGTTGGAAGGCATTAGGCACCAACCTCGCCCGGCAAACGCTAGTCCCTACTAATTCCCAAATAAACTATATTGCTAACAAACCTAAGTAATAATAATAAAAAAATAAGAAATATGTATACCTTTCCGAAAACAACGGTCATGTTCCCTCAGATCTAGTAGAATAGTTCTTCGTATAGTGCTCATTGCTTCATTCTATCATCGGATTCGTTTTATATCTCCAAGGTAATATATCTCTTTCTTAGATCTAAATTCTTCAAATTTTTTTATGAATTTCTGGGTGTTTTTGAAGGATTTTGAGTGTTTTTTGATCTAAAATTGAGGTATAGATGTTAGGTAAGGAGTTAGGACTTCAAAATTAGGGTTTATGGGAGGTTAGGGAAGCTTTTTGACCTACTTTTCTTAGGGTTTTTCTTTTGATACGAAAATAAGGTGTGGAGACTCCTATTTATAGATTTTTTTAAGTGTCTATTAGATAGAGTTAATGTTTAATTATAATTCTTTTAGAGAGAATTATTGTTTAATTATAATTTTTTTAGAAAGAGTTATTATTTAGTTAGAATTTTATTAAATAGAGTTATTATTTAGTTAGAATTCTATTAAATAGAATTATTATTTAATTAGAACTCTATTAGGATTTTGACTTTTAGTGTCATTTGATTGACTTTAAGATTTTGACTTTAATCTTACTTGGTTGACTTTTTATATCTTGACTTTAGTCTTACTGGAATGACTTTAAGATCTTGACTTTAGTCTTACTTGATTGAATTTAATATTTTGTAGAACCCCCCTCTATTATATTTTTAATTCTTTGGACCCCCAAATGGAGGGCTCCTTGAATAAATATCTTAGCAACCATCAACAATTTTGCCTGAGAACCTAATTGATCGATTTTTTTGATTCAAAATTTTAAATTAATTTTATTAATATTTCACTTTAATTATTTAATATTTTATTTATTAATTTCAAAATTTTTAAATATTAAAATTATAAAATTACTGTTTTGCCCTCGGAGAGGACTTTTTGCGTTTTAAGTTGATTTTTGATGTTCTAGGATGTTTTAGAATCGATTTTTCGTAAGGAATTCAATGGAAATATTGGTTTATGTCATTTATGAAATTTTTTGTGTTCAATGGTCGTGAACTTTATGAAGGACATTTTCGTAATTTTGTTAAATTCTATGAAATTGACGAAATGATTTATTTGGTTTCGATTTGTTATTTTATGTGTTTGAATGGGTTTTGGCTAAGCGTCACGTAGGCTCAAGGGATATTTTATTGGGAGTATTTTGGTAATTTGATCGATTTTTAGTGATTTTTATTATGAAGCTTCTTTTTGTCTGAAAAATGATGATTTCCAAGCTTTTGGGATTATATTTTTCTATCATAGCGCGGTTTCTACAATTTTTTCAGTTTGAGATACCTCATCCGGATTTCTGAAACATATCTAGTAACAAAATAAAGTATTGGAATAAGCATCCATCATTGGAAATCGTTGCGATCGGGTTGACGAGTTGATTAATCAGGCGAATGCAAAAATGAGGTATCTACAATTTGTGAACAAATCCTAAAAGCATTATTTGATCTTTGGTTTTTTTGGTAAATAGAGGTATGAGAACAAAAAATACTTTTAGGATGGTGAGTAGATGAGTGACATGTGTAAAGGTGGAGTGGTAGGTGAAAAATAGACTTTGGCTCATTTGTAAATAACTCATAAAACAAGGATGGATGTATATTTTTGAAATGGGCTAATGGAAGAACAAAAGTAATTTTGAGAGAATGAGTAAGGAGTGACAAAAGTACTTTACGAACCGTGCTTGGATGCATTCTGTTTCATCTAATTCAACTTCTATCAAGATCTGAAAAAAGGGACTCTCGACTTCAACAAGCAAAATTATTTCCATTCCGTAGACTAATGAATAAGGTGCTGCCCCAGTCGAGGTTCGGATTAACGCTCAATAAGCGTGTAGAGCGAAGGGTAACATCTTGTACCAATCCTTGTAAGTGACATCTATTTTTTTGATGATCTTCTTGATATTTTTGTTGACGGCTTCGACTGCTCTGTTTATCTTTAGTATGTAAATGACTTAATTGTGATTGGTAATCTAAAAATATTTGCACATTTTGGACATGTCTTTGTTCCCTGAGATTCTTGGCATTATCGGTTACTATCCCTCTTGGGAGGTCTTATCGGCATATGATGTTGTTCTTCACAAACTTCAAGATGTTGCCCCTTGTAACATTGGTGTAGGATACGGTTTCTACCCATTTTGTAAAATTGTCGATGGCGACCAAGATTAAGCAATGCCCATTAGAAGCTTGAGGATTGATCTACCCAATGACGTCTATGCCCCAAAGTAAAAAGGGCTAGGGACAAATCATGTTGTGCAATTTTGAAGGTGGCACATTGATTTTGTTGGCGTAGAAGATTTTACACAAATAACATTTTCAAACATGTTGGTACCCGTCGCTTTCCATAGTCATCCAGTAGTAACGCATTCTCATTATCTTCTTTGTGAGTATATGTCCATTCATGTGAGGTCCACAGACTCCACCATATACAATATCAATTAGTCGTTGAGCTTCTGCTTCTGTTACACACCTTAAGAGAACCTTGTGGTATGACTTCTTGTACAAGATTCCGCTACTCAAAAAGAATTGTCCTACCAATCTTTAACTAGTTTTTTGATCATTTATTGTGGCATCTGGTGGGAAAGTTTGATCCTCCAAGAATGCCTTGATGTCTGCATACTATGATATTTCCTCAGGCTCTTCAATTTCCACAGGCAAACAATATGCTGACTCATCTTGAATACCGATCTCAAGAAGATCAACAATGGTGCCTTCGGAGATATAGATCATTGAAGCCAGAGTAGCTAGTGCATCTGTAAATTGGTTATTTGCTCTTGGCATATAAGTGAATGAGATTCAGATGAAATTTAAGCTTAGATCCTCGAGATACTCATGATAAGGGATTAGCCTTTGCTCTCAAGTATTTCATTCTCCCGTCTTCTAGTAGACTACCAGACTCGAGTCTCTGAATACATCTATTTTATTTATTTTGAGGTCGATTACTTTCAACCCCACAATGCATGCTTCATACTCGGCTTCGTTATTGGAATACTAAAACCTTAGTCTGACTACAATGGGGATATGAGTTCCATTTGGCTTAACCAAGATTACCCCAATTCCATTTTCCTATTAATTTACTACTCCATCAAAGTATATTTTCCAGCTTTTATCTTCATCTTCATCTTTGGCTTTGAGAAACAAAATAACTTCGTAAGGAAAATTTGTCTTTAGTGATTCATAGTCGGGCTGAGGGTATTCTACTAAATGATCAGTAATGGCTTGTCCTTTAATGGCTTTTTGAATGACATAGGTGATGTTGAACTCAAATAATAGTAGTTGTCATTTTACGATGCGTCCCGTTAGTGCCGACTTTTCTAAAAGAACTTCAAGGGCTCCATCCAAGCAATGAACATGGTCGAGTAACTGAGCAAGTGATAGTGTAGCCATTGTGATGCTCAGATGAGAACGCAACACATCTCTTCAAGAGTCGAATAGTTCATGTAATAACTTGTGAACTTCTTGTTGAGGTAGTAGATGGCTCATTCTTTTCGACCAATTTCATCATGTTGTCCTAGTACACAACCCATACAATTTTCTTGCATGGAGAGATAAATCAACAGGGGTCGACTTGGTGTAGGAGGAACCAAGACTGTGGATTACGTAGGTATTTCTTGATATTATCGAAAGCCTTCTCACATTCTTCATTCCATTTTTTTGACTCATTCTTCTTCAGTAGTTTGAATACTGGCTCACAGATCGACATGAGTTGTGCGATGAACCGGCTGATGGACAGAATCCTACCTAGGAATCCCCTAATCTCTTTATCTAATTTGGGTGGCTCCATACTTTTAATATACTTCATCTTAGCTGGTCAATTTCGATGCCTCTTCTACTTACAATGAAATCCAACAATTTTTCTAATGTTGCTCCAAATACACACTTTGTCGGATTAAGTCTTAGACTGTATTTCCTTAATTGATCGAATAGTTTCTTCATATTTACCAGATGGTCCTCGTCAAGATTTGATTTAGCTATCATGTCGTCCACATATACTTCTATCTCCTTGTGAATCATGTCATGGAATAAAGTAATCATGGCTCGTTGATAAGTTGTACCAATGTTTTGTGGCACGACTTTATAGTGAAAGTGAAAGTGCCCTCGATCTGTGGGGTGCGCGAATCTACTTTTGACCCTTGAGTTTTGGGAGTCACCACCTAGTTATTCCGGGTTGAAAGGTGTTAGGCACCAACCCCGCCCGGCAAACGCCAGTCTCTACTAATTCCCAAATAACCTACATCACTAAAAGTTAAGAAATCTATACCTTTCCGAAGACAATGTTCTCGTTCCCTCAGATCTGACAGAGTAACTCCTTGTACAGTATTCCTTGCTTCGATCTGTCTTCGGATCTGATTTCTGATCTCTGAGGCGAGGTATCCATTCCTTATATCTGGATTCTTCGAATTTGTTTAAGGATTTTGAGATGTTTTTTACGGGCTTCTAGGTGTTTTTCAAGCTAAAATCGAGGTATGGGTGTTAGGTAAGGAGTTGGGGCTTCAAAACTAAGGTTTATGGGAGGCTAGAGGGACTTTTTGACCTACTTCTCTTGGGGTTTATGATTTGATACGAAAATAGGGTATGAGGACCTCTATTTATAGATTTTTTTAAGGGTTGATTTCTATAGAATTAGTGTTTAATTAGAATTCTTTTAGTTAAAGTTGTATTTTAGTTAGAATTATTTTAGGTAGAGTTATATTTTAGTTAGAACTCTATTAAATAGAGTTATTATTTAATTGAAACTCTATTAGGGTTTTGACTTTTGGTCTTATTTGCTTGACTTTAAGATTTTGACTTTAATCTTAATTGATTGACTTTAATATTTTGACTTTAGTCTTACTTAATTGACTTTAGTCTTACTTGATTGACTTTAATATCTTGACTTTAGTCTTGCTTGATTGACTTTAATTTTTTGGAGAACCCCCCTCTATTATATCTTTAATTCTTTGGACCCCCAAATGGAGGGGTCCTTAAAGAAATATCTTGCGAACCCTCAATAATTTTGCCTGAGAGCCTGATTGATCGATTTTTTTGGTTCAAATTTTGAATTAATTTCATTAATGTTTCACTTTAATTATTTAATATTTTATTTATTAATTTCAAAAATTTTAATTATGAAAATTATTAAATAACCGTTTTACCCTTGAAGAGGACTTTTCGCGTTTTAAGTCGGTTTTTGATATTCTAGGATGTTTTAGAAATAATTTTTCGTAAGGAATTCAATGGTAATGTTGGTTTTTATCATTTATGAAATTTTTTGTGTGAAATGGTCGTGAACTTTATGAGGGACATTTTCATAATTTTATCAAATTCTATGAAAATTGGCGAAATGATTTATTTGGTTTCGATTTGTTGTTTTATGTGTTTGAATGGATTTTCCTAAGTGTAACGTAGGCTCTATGGCTATTTTAAGGTTAGGGGTATTTTGGATTTTTGAAACATATCTGGTAACAAAATAAAACAATGGAAATAATATCCATCATTGGGAATCATTGCGATCGGGTTGACGAGTTGATTAATCAGGCGGATGCAAAAATGGGATGTCTACAGATGCCCCTCTTTGGTAGAGGGTTGAAACAACTAAATAGCAAATCTATTTTGGTAGATAGTGCGATTTCCGAATGCCAAAGCTAGTGACAGTTCATTTTTGCAGCCTGATTTAACAATTCGTCGGGGTGTTCGGATCCTTGAGGGTAAAGCTCTTCCCGAATTAAAAAAAATGCCCGGTCCTTGAGCGCAACCTCTCCTGGCAGTGTCAAATCCTTGAATTTTTAGGAAATTCTCCTTGACTGATATAACAACTGTGCAAGTATGTGACTTAAAATCTGAGATAGATTTCAAAGAGTTTGAGTAAAATCTGAGCACAAAGTGAATATAAATTAGGCATAAACTAAGCAGAATCTGAGCATAAATTGAGCATATACTGAGTATAAACTGAGCATAATCTGAACATAGACTGAGCATAAACTGAGCATAACTGAGCATAATCTGAGCATAATTTGAACATAAACTGAGCATAAACTGAGCATAATTCCGAGAAAACCCTCAGCGGCATCTGAGCATAGTTCCGAGAAAACCCTCGACAGTAACTGAGCATAATTTCGAGAGAGCCCTCGGCGGCATCTGAACATAGTTCCGAGA
The DNA here is from genome assembly GCF_017979445.1 of Akebia trifoliata. Taxonomy (NCBI): domain Eukaryota; kingdom Viridiplantae; phylum Streptophyta; class Magnoliopsida; order Ranunculales; family Lardizabalaceae; genus Akebia; species Akebia trifoliata. The sequence goes on from NW_028236986.1 coordinate 69,375, forward strand.
AAACCCTCGGCGGTATCTCGGCGGCATCTGAACATAGTTCCGAGGAAACCCTCGGCGGTATCTGAGCATAATTCTGAGAAAACCCTCGACGGTAACTGAGCATAATACCGAGAAAGTCCTCGGCGGCATCTGAGCAGAATTTCGAGAAAACCCTCGGCGGTAACTGAGCATAATTCCGAGAAAGCCCTCGGCGGCATCTGAGCATAGTTTCGAGAAAATCCTAGGCGGTAACTGAGCATAATTCTGAGAAAGCCCTCGCGGCATCTGAGCATAGTTCCGAGAAAATCCTCGGCGGTATCTAACTGAGTAAAATTGAGACTAAAGGAATAAATCTGGGAAAGAACGATTGAAAATGAATCTGGAAAAGAGGGGTTGAATCTGAAAATGAATAGATCTGAGACAGAATGAATGTCCTATCTCCTATGTGAGATCCAAAATGCTTTTGTTTGAACCTCAAGGATTTATCCAAAAGTTTTATGAATTTAGAACCTGAGTTTTTATTTCTTTTGAACCTCAAGATTTTTTCGAAAAGCTGTTATCAAGAGGGTAACCTTAAGTTTGGGGTTCTCATTATCTTTTAGGATTAACATTGCTCAAAAATAAAATGCCCCTAGTTTGACCATAAACATGGCGTTGAAAATAATTGAACACATCATGCAGAAATTAAAAAAAATGCCCCTAGTATAAGGGGGAAAAAGTTACATTAAAGAAAAAAGAAAATGCCCCTTGTATGAAGGTTTGAAATATTTGATTACTACAAGTGCAATAAAGACTCAACTTTTAATTTTGATTAATTTTATTGAAGGTTTTGAGTCAGGCTCAAGAGAACAAAATTATTTCCTTTCGAGACTCATCATAGAATTCACCCTTATCTCCTTTAGTTCACTTGGGAAAGTAAAAAAATTCAGATTGATCGTAGACAAAATACTTGTGGCTTCCGAGTCTGTGCTTGATTTAAGCTGAGTATTGAACTTAATTATTCGGACTTCTCATGTTTTAGCTCGGACCGCTCTTAGCTTTTTAACTCCCTGAAGATTTTCTTCTATTTTTTCTTGTTGCTCTAATTTTTGCCTAGATCATCTTTTTAGGTTTTCAATCTAGCGAGCCTGCTCTAACTTTTGCCTAGATCGCCTTTTCAGGTTTTCAATCTAACGAGCCCCCTTTTTTTTCTTTGCTCTGATTGTTGCCAAAGTTTTCCTTTCAGATTTTCAACCTTACGAGCTTGCCTTAATTTTTGCCTAAGTTGCCCTTTTCGGGTTTTCAACATAGCAGGCTTTTTCCTTTTCTTCCTTATGGAATTACTGTCTGATCATGTTTTGTATTTTCCCTGACTTTTCGGACGGTACTTAGGAGGACTTTTATAGGTAAGCTTAGGACTGGATGTAAAAAGAAAGAGATTTTGAGGCTCAAAAACCCGAATGCCCCTTGTGTGGCATTTCTTTAGATATTTTTATTTTCTTTTGAATTTTTTCTTGATTTTTTATTGTGTGGGGAAATAGATTTTTTTTATTTTGATGTGGTCGGGCCTGAAGTAACTTCTTAGGTTGCCTACGTACCCCAGAATTTTAGGATCAGACCAAAACGTAGTTCGAATCTTCCCTCCCCTAGGTTAGGTGATCGGGCTGAGAAAGAAAAAAGCATAATTTTTCTTTTTGAAAAGGCTGCAAAGAGGTTGAGAAAGGATGTGTTGAACTAGGTAACTGGGTAATATGAGGATTGATTCAGCCAAAGATGGCCTCCTTAAATCTAGTACCATTTGATTTGGTCAAGGTTGGTTGGTTCTGGTAATTCGATTCCATCATGATCTTGAAGCCTGACAGCTTTTCCTGGTAGTATTTCCTTGACGATGAACGGACCTCCCCAATTTGGTTTGAACTTCCATTTGGGGTCAAAAATAGGTGCCCGATTCTCTTTGAGTACTAAATCCCCGACTTGTAAGTGATTGGTATTGATCTTTTTGTCAAATGCACGGGCGACTCTTCTTTGATAAACTTGCACGTGATATAAAGCTCTTAGTCCTTTTTCTTCGATCACATTCAATTCTTCATACAATTGGCGAACCCAATCTGCTTCTGACAACTGACTTTCCAACAAGACCCTGAGAGACGGAATCTCCATTCCAACTGGCAAGACTACTTCCATGCCATACACTAAGGAGTAGGGAGTAGCTCCAGTAGAGGATTGGATTGAAGTTCGATATGCCCATAGTGCAAATGGTAATTTTTCTAACTAATTTCGATGTGATTGACACATTTTCCTGAGGATAGTCTTAAGATTCTTATTAGCTGCTTCGACTGCTCCATTAGTTTGAGGACGGTAAGGAAATGATTTATGGTGTGAGATTTTGAACTTTGAACACAATTTGATAACCTCAGCTTTGAAGTGTGACCGTTATCAGAGATCAACTCCAAAGGTATCCCATATCAACTGATGATGTTGGTTTGGATAAACTTTGCAACTCGAGACGCAGTGAGGACAACATAAGAGGCAGCTTCGACCCACTTGGTAAAATAATCGATGGCAACTAGAATGTATTCATGCCCATTTGATGCCTTAGGCGATATTTTACCAATAATGTCAATTCCCTAGACTAAGAATGGCCATGGTGAAGTCAGACCCACTAATTGAGATGGTGGCACATGTTTAAGGTTCGCATGTATCTGGCACTTATGACAGGTTTTGACCATGAGATGACAATCTGTTTCCATCGTGGGCCAGTAGTACCCTTGTCTCTGAAAGCGCCCTCGATCCGCGGGGTGCGCGGATCCGCTTTTGACCCTTGAGGTTTGGGAGTCGCCACCTAGTAATTACGGTCTAGGAACCGATCAATGACTCTAAACGGATAAAAACTTATCTAAAACCAAAAAAACTGAATTCGGGGATCAAGTTACGGGGTTGGAAGGTGTTAGGCACCAACCCCGCCCGGCCAAAGCCGGTCTCTACTAAATTCCCAAGTAAATTACATTGCTAAAACCTAGATAAGAAAATAAATAAAAATAAAAGGTTTACCTTTCCAATGGCAAGGACTTGGTTCCCTCAGATCTGACAAAAAGAACTCCTTGTACCGTGCTCCCTTGCTTCGTTCTGCTTCCGGATTTGACTTCGGATCTCCGAGGCAAGGTATCTCCTTATTTTTTAATCTGATCTCTTCAAGTTCGTTGCGGATTTGAGGGTGTTTTTAGAAGGCTTTTGGGTGTTTTCTAGACTAAAATTGAAGGAAGGATGTTAGCTAAGGAGTTGGGACTCCAAAACTAGGGTTTATGGGGGGCTAGGGGAGCTTCTAGACCTACTTCTCCTAGGGTTTTTGATTTGATACGAAAATAGGGTGTGAGCACCTCTATTTATAGATGTTTTTAGGGGTGGATTTGGATAGAGTTAGTGTTTAATTAGAGATCTTTTAATTAGAGTTGTGTTTTAGTTAAAATTATTTTAGGTAGAATTATGTTTTAATTAGAATTGTTTTAGGTAGAATTGTGTTTTAATTAGAATTGTTTTAGGTAGAATTGTTTTTAAGTTAGAACTCTATTAGATAGAGTTATTATTTAATTAGATCTCTATTATGACTTTTGGTCTTATTTGATTGACTTTTAATGTTTTGACTTTAGTCTTAATTGATCGACTTTCAATATCTTGACTTTAGTCTTGCTTAATTGACTTTAATTTTGACTTCAGTCTCACTTGATTGACTTTAATATCTTGACTTCAGTCTTGCTTGATTTACTTTTAATTTTTGGAGAACCCCCCTCTAAAATATCTTTAATTCTTTGGACCCCCAAATGGAGGGGTCCTTAAGGAAATATCCCACGAACCCTCAACAATTTTGCCTGAGAGTCCAATTAATCAATTTTTTAGGTTCAAATTTTTAAATTAATTTCATTAATGTTTCACTTTAATTATTTAATATTTTATTTATTAATTTCAAATTTTTTAATTATGAAAATTGTGAAATTACCGTTTTGCCCCCGGAGAGGACTTTTCACGTTTCAAGTCGGTTTTTAATGTTCTAGGATGTTTTAGAATCGGTTTTTCGTAAGGAATTCAATGAGAATGTTGGTTTGTGTCATTTATGAAAATTTTTATGTGAAATGGTCGTGAACTTTATGAGGGGCATTTTCGTAATTTTATCGAATTCTATGAAAATTGACGAAATGATTTATTTGGTTTCGATTTGTTATTTTATGTGTTTGAATGAGTTTTCCTAAGCGTAACGTAGGCTCTAGGGTTGTTTTGAGGTTAGGGGTATTTTGGTAATTTGATAGTTTTTAGTGATTTTTATCGTGAAGCTTCTTTTTAGTTTGTAAGATGATGATTTCTATGTTTCTGGGGTCGTATTTACCTAGCGTAGCGTGGTTTCTAAGGTTTTGTTAGTTTGAGATACCTCATCCGGATTTCTGAAACACATCTGGTAACAAAATAAAGTAATGGAATACACATCCATCATTGGGAATCATTGCGATCGGGTTGACGAGTTGATTAATCAGGCGAGTGCAAAAATGGGGTGTTTACAGTCTCATAATTTTCTTAGCTAACATTTTCCTACACATGTGTGGGCCATATTCTCCTGAATGTAGTTCAACCATTATCTGTTCAGCTTGATCTTCATCAACACACGATAAATGAATCCCATCATAAGACCTTTTATATAAACTTCCTGCGCACAGGATGAATTGAGATGCTAATCTTAGTAGGGTTTGTCGTTCCTTCCTCGATGCTTCTTCCAGGAATTCTTATATTTCCAACACTCTCTTTATATCTGCGTACCATGGATTTCCATCGGATAGTCAAGTAGCAATGTTGATCTGATGGCAGTATACGGGTTTGTCTTTGACTTCGACTGTGATAGGCCTCAATTTCATGTCGGGAGGCAAATGGATCATTGAAGATAAAGTTGCTAAGAAGTCAACAAATCTGTTATCCTCCCTTGAAAAGTGTTGGAACAGGATAGCTTTAAACTTACTGACTAAGTTTAACAAATACTCATGATAAGGTTTCAATTTTTCACCCCTAGTCTTCCATTCTTCCAATGACTGATGTATGACCAAGGCTGAATCCCCAAAAACTTCAATTTTTGTAATGCCCAGGTTCAAAGCAGCTTCGAGCCCAGCGATGCACGCCTCATATTCAACCGTGTTATTAGTGTTTGAAAAGGCTAATTTAATAGCGATAGGAATGTGGCATCCTTCCGGAGAAAACAGAACTGCCCCTATTCCATACCCATTTTGATTGGCGGCTCCATCAAAGTACAACTGCCATGTTTGGTTCTACGGTTCTTCTTTAACATGCAAG
>NW_028236987.1:0-74588 GCF_017979445.1 Akebia trifoliata
CATCGACACGGAGTTGGGAAGACATTTTGAAAAGACATTACATCAGCACAGAGCTGGCATCGACACGGAGTCGGTAAAACATTTTAATATCTGAAGTGTGATGACTCACCAAATATGCTGCAAAGTCATTAAAACGAGGACTCTGGGCAAGTCTGTCCCTCAACTCGACAACTTCGGCTTGAAGTCTAGCCATTTCACCGCTATCATTAGATCCCGATCGTACAAGTTTGGATGTCAGTCGAGCAATCTCTTTCTGCATCTTCTTTTCCGATTTGAACCAAATAGCCTAAATTCGACGATGGTCAGTTTGGGACTCTTCTACTCGATCTCAATAATCAAAGAAGGATGAATCACCAGGACATGCTCAGGGCACTACTAACACTGATCACTTCCCAGAGATGAGCTCTTGAATCCAATGCAAATATGATGGGAATAGATGTACTACAAAGACGGGTCAACTCAAAACCTCAATTTGGTTCCATTCTTTCACGATTCGACTCAGAAGTGCAGAGGTTAAAGGGCCAACCAACTCGCTAAAATTCTCGGGAATAAGCACACCTTAGTCATAACCAAATTGTCGAAGAACCCAATCAAGACCAATCAAGACAAGGAAACGGGGCTCGTCAAATGCAATCACGGGAGAACGCTGAGGTTGGAATGCACCGACCCATTTCACTACATCATCACAAAGGTTGCAAACAAAGACGAACCACTCCTCTTTACCACCCGAGACCAAGGGATTGACTCGCCTCGACATTATAAGCACGAGATCAGCATTGACGCAGAATGGACAGTTAACCGCCTAGGTCGAGGCCATGTGATCCATAAACCAAAGCTATAGAAAGAAAAACATTCTAAACATTTGAAAACTCGAAAATTTAAAATTATAAATTTACGTTAAGTTTGGAACTTACCTGCAGAAGTGGAACACATCCTTGAAAAATCCGATCATGATTGGACAAACAAGTCATAAAAGATTAGAACATCTTACTCAAAAGCATAGGAGTCAACCGACATCCCTCTCGGACTTGTTGAATCGTGAGAATGAGGGAGAGGTCCATGATGTCTCTCTCACCCAAAAACAAGAGTTGACTCACCACCATCAAAGTATAGGCATTAAAGTGAATCAACGGCCTCGAGGGATCCATAAGATGCTTGATCAAGAAAGATTTAGACATTGTTTTCAAAATCTATCTACCATCCAGAATCTTCAAAAACTTACGATTTATCCGCAAGAAGTCGAAAGCCTCACCTCAATAACCATTGTGCAAAGGAGGAACAACAACCATACCCGACATCTCGAGACCTAACAACACTTCAAGTTCAATGGTAGGAGTCATTTCGTGTTCCCCAAAATGGAAAAGGTTGAGTTCGGGAACCCAACACCCCAACATAGCCTCGATCAAGCCCAATTGCAATAGGACCTTTGGCAAAAAAAGGGTGAACCCCAACTTGCTCAAACTCTCATTACTATCCATACCCTCTATCCAACTACTTAAGAAAGGATAAACAATGTTATACCTTTTCAAGTTGGGAAGAGTGGGAAGCACTTCTATAGAGCTTGGGACGAAGCCTTGGGGAAAATGAGAGCAAAAATCTGCACAAAAAGAAGTAAAGATCAGGAAAATTTTGAATGTTAGGGCATAACAGTGTTGGAACAGGCTTTGAAAGAAAATGAATTGTATTGGTTCGTGGTCCCAACAAGAATAAAAAAAAAGTTAACCTATCCGTATTCAAAGCATGGATAAAATCAAAATAATACCATTTGTATTTCAAGTATGGATAAGCATTACTCCAAAACCATCTATGCTTCATGCATAGATCAGTCAATAAAATAAATTAAAAATCAAATAAAAATAAATTAAGAATGGAATAAAAACCAATAAATTAAAAATCAAATAATGAAATAAAAATAAATTAAGAATTGAATAAAAAGCAATAAATCAAAAATCAAATAAAAATAAAAATATCAAATAAAAATTAAGAATCGAATAAAAACCAAAAAAATCAAAAAATCAAATAAAAATCAAAAAAATCAAAGTTAAAAAGAAAAAAAAATCAAAACTCTTTGAGTTGCACTCAACTCCGATTTCTTAAGAAACGACAAAAAAATATCCGAATTTCAAAATTCATCAAATTTTCATCAAATCTGAGATCTTAAACAAGCTTCGTGCCATCGAGATTAAGGAATTAATAAGGTAAAACCCAATCAGACCCCATGCTTGGGTAGCCATTTTCTACAAAAGTTATCGATCCACTTGGTGTTTTCCTATCGTGTTTTAACAAAATTTTCTAACTCGTACAAATAGGGGTTTAGTCTATTTTTTGCACGCAATTCCTGCAAAGAACAGCAGTTGTAGACATCCCAATTTGAATGGTCCCTACTTGAAAGGGGCCCAAAAATATCATATTTTCAATAAAATTCGTCAACGGGCCTAAGAAGCCCAATTTACAAAAACGTGGCATTTTAATCAATCCGAGGATTCCTAAGACCCCTAAAAAGATTAATGAACTTAGGATGAGACTTGGCATGTTGTCCACCTTCCTTACTTTTAACCACTTCGCTCTCGAAACCGAAAATACCCTAAGCCCTTTTAGGGCCCACAAACCCTCAACTTACCAAAAATCATTTCTCACCTTATCCAACCTAACCTATACTTAATCCTACATCACCTAAATCCTAAAACACACTTACCTCCCGAAATCCCATCTTAAAAAAAATCTTAACCTATGCCAATAACTTAAAACTTTCACAAAGCCCTAAGCCCAACATCTTAAAGTCCATAATAATTCAAACACACATCCATAATCCACAAATCATTACCCACAATCTAGTATCCACATCAACCAATCAACTTTTGATCATCAAATGGATACATGTCATCACCCCAACTCACCCTCCTTATCCAACTACCTACCCCCATTACCTTTTTCTAAAAATCATCTCAACCCATATCCCTTACATCCTAATCCATCACTTTTCTCTAACATACTACCAACCCACATCACAACCCACACCCTCATGTCATAAACCTAAGCCCACCATTCCCTAACAAAACCAACCACCTACATCACAACCCACACCTCCCTTTATCATTCACCCTCGACCCATTCTTACAAGCCATCCTTATACCTCTTCTCTCCAATCAACTCATCTAATCACATCATATCCCCATCCCTTTTTGACACATGTCATCATCCCCTTAACCCATCCAAAATCAAATCAACTAATCTCTTATACAACCTACTCTCCTAATCTAAACACCACTCCCCTTCAACCTACCTAACACTCAATCAATAGACCATTCTCTTACATCCCCATTCTCTTAAATGAAACACCCATCATCTCACCTTACCAAATACTCCATCCAAAGGGTTGGGGAGGATCCAAACCATTTGGATTAAAAATTATTCATTTACCCTCATTACACAACTACCCTCATCCCAACTCTAAATCACACCCCCCACCTTCAAATCCTATGCCAATCTCTACTCTTTTATTTTTTCACCCCATTATATCCTTAAAATAACCTTGAAACACTTATAAATACCCCCCTCACTTTCCAAAATGGTACCCAATTCTTAGACTAAAATATTCTACTCTCAATTCACTTCTTTACTTTCAACTTTCTTCTATTCTATTTTCATATCACTAAAAAATATATCTTCAAACTTCATTAAGAATTTAGACACCCCAATTTGAATGGGCCCTCACTCGAAAGGGTCCAAAAACAGTAATTTTCCAATAAACTGGGCCAACGGGCCTCGAAGGTCCTAAGCATTAAAATTTGATAGTTTATCAAATCGAGGCCCCTAAGACCCCCTAAGGGTCTAACGGACCTACACGAAGGGACTCGGCAAGTTCCCATACACCCCGCTCCATTCAAAATATCAATTTTTCATCAAATTTGGCCAACGGGCTTTAGGGGCCCAAATTACTGAAAAATGGCCTTTTGATTGAACCGAGGCCCCTAAGACTTCCAATGGTCTAAGAGATCTACAAGAGGATTGTGACCCATCCTACACGCGTTCAACCTCATCGATCCACCTTTATATCCAAGAATAACCGAGCTCTCGATGAACTTCTCCAACGGGCCTAAAAAGCACGATTCGCAAACACGTGGCATTTTAATAGATCTGATAATTTCTAAAAATCCTAAAAAGATAAAAAAAATAATAAAATTTGTGAGACATGGGATGCCTACCCCTCCTCTACTTCCACCGCTCCGCCTCCGATTTCGCGAACACCCTAAACCCATTCAAGGCCCATAAACCCTTAACCCTCTCCTAAATTAAATTCCCACCTTACACCCTAACCTAAAATTAACCCCATGTCACCTAAACCCTAAAACCTACCCACCCTCAAAATCCAACCAAAACAAACCCCACCCAAGCCAAAATAACCCACAACCCTCCTAAAACCCAAGCCCAATACATTAAAAGCCCACAAACCACTATCCATACCCCATTCATTATCCAACCCACAATCCTAACCCATTAACCACTACCCATCAATCAATTACCCTCTCAACATCAAAAAATGACACATGTCATCATCCTCTTTTACTTTCCTCATCTAATCACCACCTCCATCATCATTCTCTAAAAAATCAACCAACCACATCACTTTTCCCTCCAAAATCACCTCAACCCATACCCTACCCTAACCTAACCTATCCCCATTCTCTAACATCATCAACCATCCACACCTCAACCCATACCCTAATCCATCACCATTCTCTAACACCATCAACCACCCACATCACCACCCATATCTCCTACATCTCAACCCATCATTTTTCCTTAAAACACTCTAATAAAATCACCTCAACCCATACTTCCCTTATCATCAACCAACTAATCCATTCCTTTCTCTCTAATCAAATAACCACCATCAACCAATCAACCAATCTTATCACCTCCCTCTCTCATCATATTTTGACACATGTCTTCATTCCCTTAACCCTCCCAAAAAAAATATTTACCAACCCCTTACATAACCCATTCTCCTAAATCTACACACCTCACCTCTTCAACCAACCTAACACTCATTCTTCAAACAACTCCCTTACACCCCCATCCCCCCATCAACTATCACTCATCTCACCCTACCAAACATTCTACCCAAATGAATTTGGGAAGGATCCAAACCATTTGGATCAAAACCTCCCCCATTTTTATTCATTACAAAACTACCCTCAATCCCACTCCAAATTTCATACCCCCATCTTTAAAAAAGAATGCCATTACCCATTCTCCTAATTTTTAGCCCCATTATACCCCTTCCCTCATTCCAAAAATGTTTACCAAGTCTTACTAGAAAAAAAAACATATATTCTCAACTCATCTCTCCCCTACTCTCCTACTCTCACTATAACCTTAAAAAATATGTACACACTCTCTCATAGTTTAGTAAGGACTCAAGAAGACTAAGAAGAAAGAAAGATGAAAAGAGAAGCTTCAAGGTGGGTTCAAAGTACATTCTCCTCTCTCTCTCTATCCTCTCCTCCTCCCTCTTTTATTATCCCCCTCCTTTTCATTTTATGATTTAGGATGAATGGACCCAAGGCTAAAGGTCTATAAGGGTCATTTCTATCAATAAAATGACCCTATGATCAAGCCAAAAATAAATCCCTAATTAGGGTACAAATGCACGACACGTGGCACTCTCTTTTTCTAATTTTTATTATCAAATGACCGAGTTCTTTGAGGTTACCGCCACTTAACGGGGAGAAAAGGGTGCCTAACCCCTTCCCTTTTCTCCAACTGAGCCGTTTACCCAAATCTCAAAGTTTGATTACTCCTTATCCATTGTGAGTCACTAAAATGTCAAAAATGTCATTTTTTAGAAAATATACATCGGGTGACCATTCACACCCACTTACAACATGAATGGTGATGACTCCAAATCATAGTAGGTGTGGTCGTCGTAATGAAGAAAATCACGTATCTACAAAGAACACAAGAAGGATCTAAGAAGAAAACATAGGAGAAAAAAGAAGAAAGGAAAATAAGAACAAAATTAAAGCTTCAAGGTGAGTCAAAGGAAGACATATCCCCCCTCTCTCTCTACCCTCTCCATATCTCTCTTCTACTATCCCCTTCATCTCTTTAATTTTTAATATTAAAAAACTTCTAAGATGTAATACTCCCCTTCTCCTATCTTCGGTAGATTGGACTTCGGTTTGGTTAAAAGTTTAGGGGTTAAAATATTTTCAAAACAAAAATCAATTTTAAAATTTTTATCCAAATGAGAGTCATTAAACATCAAAAATGACATTTTTTCTAAAAATGTACGTTAGATAACCATTCACACCCTTTTACAAATATGAATGTTGATGACTCCAAATCTTCCTAGAAGTGATATTTGAAAATCTAATATCACGCATCTACAGTTACAACCCCTATACTTTCAATCGAGCCAAAGTCCAATCTACCGAAGATAACGGAGTGGGAGCATTACATCTTAGAAGCTTTCTAATAATAAAAATTAAAGAAATGAAGGGAATAATAGAAGAGGGTAGAGAGATGGGGGATATGTGTTCCTTTGACCCACCTTGAAGCTTTAATTTTGTTCTTCTTTTCCTTTCTTCCTTCCTTATTCTTCTATGTTTTCTTCTTAGGTCCTTCTTGTGTCTTTAGTGAAGTATGAAGATATATTTTTTAGTGATGTAAAGATGTGAAAATAAAGTAGAAGAGAGTTGAGAGTAGAATTTTTTAGTCTAAGACTTGGATGCCATTTTGGAAGGTGAGAGGGGTATTTATAGGTGTGGGAGGTTACTTTTGGATGTAAAATAAGGTGAAAAAATAGACGAGTAGAGAATGACATGGGATTTGAAGGTGGGGGTGTGAAATTTAAGATTGGGATGAGGGTAGTTGTGTAATGAGGGTAAATGGATAGTTTTTTATCCAAACGATTTGAATCCTCCCCTATCTATTTAGGTGAAATATTTGGCGAGTTGAGATGATGGGTGTTTGGTTTTAGAGAATGGGAGTGTAAGGGAGTGATTTGTTGATTGAGTATTAGGTAGGTTGAATGGGACTGGTATTTAGGTTTGGCGAATGTGTTGTATAAGGGTTTTGTTGACTGAATTATGGGTGGGTTAAGGGGATGATGACATGTGTCAAAAAATGATGGGGAGGTGAGGTGATTAGATGAGTTGATTGGAGGGAAGAGGTATAGGAATGGCTTGTGAGAATGGATTGAGGGTGAATAACGGAGAAAGGTGTGGGTTGTGATGTGGATGGTTGGTTGTGTTAGAGAAATGTGAAGTTAGGTTTATGACTTAGGGGTGTGGGTTGTGATGTGGGTTGGTAATATGTTAGAGAAAAGTGATGAATTAAAATGTAAGGGGTATGGGTAGAAATGATTTTTAGATAAAGGTGATGGGGGTAGGTAATTGGATGAGGGAGGTGAGTTGGGGTGATGACATGTGTCCCATTTGATGATCAAAGGGTGATTGGTTGATGTGGACAATGGTTTGTGGGTGGATCATGGATGTGGGTTTGAATTGGTTTGGGTCATGGTGTGCTGGGCTTGGGTTTTTAGAAAGTTGTAAGTTATTTGAGATTGGGTAGGATTTATTTTAGGATGGGTTTTTAATGGATTGGTGATTTTTAGGGTTTGGGTAATATGGAATTAGGTTTAGGTTAGGTTGGATAAGGTGAGAAATGATTTTTGGGAAGTTGAGGGATTGTGGGACCTAACGGGCTTGGGGTATTTTTGATCATGAGGGTGGAGTGGTGAAAGTTGGAGACGGTGGAGGTACGCTTATAGACACCCCATTTTTGCACTCGCCTGATTAATCAACTCGTCAACCTGATTGTGATGGTTCCCAATGATGGATTAATATTCCAATATATCTATTTGTTAGTAAATATATTTCAGAAATTTAGATAAGGTATTTCAAGCAAATAAAACTTTAGAAACCACGCTACGCTAGGAAAATATGACTCAAAAACGTAGAAATCATCATTTTCAGACAAAAAGAAACTTTACAGGAAAAATCATTAAAAAATGACCAAACTACCAAAATACCCCTAACAACAAAACATCTTTAGAGCCTACATTATGCTTAGGAAAACCCTTTCAAACACATATAACAATAAAGTGAAATCAAAAAACCATTTTGTCAATTTTCACCAAATTCGAAAAAATTACGAAAATGCCCCCCAATAGTTTTCATAATTGTTTCATGCAAAAATTTCATAAATGATATAGACCCATAATCTCATTGACTTCCTTATGAAAAATAGATTTCAAAACATCTCGGAACATCGAAAAATGACTTGAAACGCAAAAGTTCTCTTCGGAGGTAAAACGGTAATTTTTCAATTTTAACAATTTAAAATTTTGAAAGTAATAATTAAAATATTAATTAATATAAAGTGAAATCTTAATAAAATTAATTTAAAAATCTGAACCAAGAAAATAATCAATCAAGCCCTCAGGCAAAATTGTTGATGGTTACCCACTTATTTAAGTGGAACCCCCTGATATTTATTAAAAGACCCCTCCATCTGGGAGCCTAAAGAATTAAAATATAATTAAGGAGGGATCTCCAAAAATTAAAAATGTATTCTTTCATTGCACGTATGAATTAGAACTCTAATTTAAAGAAACCTAGTCAATCAAATAAAGCTTAAGTCAAAACCCTTCCAACCCCGTAACGTGATTTTCGGACCATAATTTCTTTTTATTAGTAGTTTAGTTGTTTTTACCTATTTAGAGTCAATGCTCGGTTCTTAGGTCGTAATAACTAGGTGGCAACTCCCCAACTTTAAAAATCAAAAATGGATCCGCACACCCCATGGATCGAGGACGCTTTTAATGCCAAGCCTTTTTTGTAGATCTATTAAACCTTTAGGGGGTCTTAGGAACCCACGAATAAATCACAAATGCCACGTTTGAACGAATTGGGCTTTTTAGGCCCGTTGGCAAGTTATTTAGAAAATCTAATTTTTTGAGTCCTTTTTTAGTAGTGGCCCTTTCAAATTGGGGTGTCTACAGCTACCCTTCTTTGCAGGAATTGCGAGCAAAGAACTGCAAAGAATAGACTAAATCCCTATTTGTACGGGTCATAAAATTTTATAAAAACACGACTTCAAAATATCAATTGAATTGATGAATTTTGTAGAAAATGGCTACTCAAGCATGGGGTCTAACAGAGTTTTGCCTTATTAGTTCCTTGATCTCAATAGCACGGAACTTGTTTGAGATCTCAAATTTGTTTTGAAATTCGAGTGTTCTCTTGATTTTTTATTTTTGATTTTTGATTTTTTGATTTTATTATTATTTTTTTGATTTTTTTTGTGAGAAGATTCAATAGGGTTTGAACAAGTTGGGGTTTACACTCTCTTTGCATAAGGTCCTGTTGCAATGAAATTTGATTGAGGCTATGTTAGGGTGTTGGGTTCCCGAACTCATCATTTTTCATTTTGGAAAACACAAAATGACTCCCACCATTGAGGAGTTTAAAGTGCTTTTGGATCTCGAAATGTTGAGTGCGGTGGTTGTTCCACCTTTGCATGATAGTTATCGAGGCGAGGTTTTTGACTTCTTGAGGATAAATCATAAGTTTTTAAAGATTCTGGATGACATATCAGTTTTGAAGACAATGTCTAAATCTTTCTTGGTTGAATGTCTTTCGGATTCCTCCATGCCCTAACTTTGATGGTGGTGAGTCAACTATCGTTCCTACATGGTAGAAACATCATGGACCTCTCTCTTATTCACTTGACTCAACAAGTTTTAAAGGGATGTCGATTGGCCCCCATGTTTTTGAGTGAGATGTTTCAATCTCTCACGGCTTATTTGTCCAGTCATGATCGAATTTTTCGTGAATGTACTCTACTCCTGCAGGTAAATTCCAAACTTGATTTAAATTTATAATTTAAATTTACTAGTCTTCAAGAGTTTAGAAGGCTTCTCTTTTTGTAACTTTGGTTTATGGATCATTTGGCTTCGACTGAAGTCGTTAACCGTCCATTTTGCATTAATGCCGACCTTGTGCTTATGATGTCAAGACGAGTTGCCCCCTTAACCTCAGGTGGTAAAGAGGAATGGCACATCTTTTCTTGCAACCTTGATGATGAGGCCGTGAGATGGGTTGGTGCATTTCAACCTCAGGGGTCTCCCTTGATTGCATTTGATGGGGTCCGTTTCCTTGTTTTGATTTCTCTCCATGGGGCAACTCACTATATACCGTTACAGGTTTTTTGGCAATTTGACTATGATCAGGGTGTGCTCATTCCCGAAAATTTTAACAAGTTGGTTGGCCCCTTAACATTTACACTTCTGAGTAGACTCATGAAGGAATGGGGTCGTGTTGAAGTTTTGAGTCGACCCATCTTCGCAACACATTTATTTTTATCGTATTTGTATTGGATTCAAGATCTCATCTCGGGGAAGTAATCATTATTGGTAGTACCCCAAACATGTCCTGGTGTTTCATCTTTCTTTGATTATCTAGATCGAGTGAAAGAAACCCAAGTCGATCATCGTTGAATTTAGGTTATTTGGTTCAAATCCAAAAAAAGGATGCAGAAGGAAATTGCTCGACTGATATCCGAGCTTGCACATTTAGGGTGCTGTGATAATGGTGAAGTGGCTAGGTTTCTAGCTGAAGTTGCTAAGTTGAGAAACATACTTGCCCAAAGTCCTTATTTTGACGATTTTGTAGCATTTTAGTGAGTTGTGACCCTTGGGAGGCTGAAAGAGTGATGACTAGCCAAGTTGCCTGGATCCGTGCCTTAGAAGAACACCTTGGTTCTTTTTTTATTTCTTACCATGATGTTTGATTGGTTGTGTGTTGTATTCTCGCTTTTTGTATTTTCTTGTCATTATCCAAATGTATGCAAAATATTGCAAAGAAAATAGATTTTGTACTTATCTGGCCTTAGTTATATCTATTGTTCCTAAAAATGCAAAATTTTGTTAAATAAGTCCTAGATTTGTCGTCATTGGCCAAAATAATAGTTTTTTTTTTTTTTGAAATTTTATGAAATGTCTTTATCAAATGAATACAATAAATTCAAAGTCTGTGAAATCTTGGATTTTGACGGTCTTGGTGTTTTTGCCAACAACAGGGGATACTAGCGTCAATTGTTCTTTCGGTTTCTTTAGAGTTATCCCCAGCGCCCTGCTATTGGAAGACTATTATCTATTCAGGCCTTGGGATTTCTGAAAAGATTTTATCATTAATAGTATATACTCTTGTAGGCTAGGAGTTTTTTTTGTTTTGTTATGTTTTTAAAAAAATTTTCCTTTTTTTGTCCTTATTACCCCTGGTGCCAATTACGATTTTCACTAGACCCCATTTTCCCATTTTTGAGCATCGACACCCTTTTTAGAGTTTTCATCATGTCGGTGACTTTGATCTTGCCATAGTCTGATTCATTTACTCACAGTGCCCTTTTGGGTTTACACTATGCCTTTTCAGATTATGCTTGTATTTTTTTGAATTTTTATATTACAATTCTTGCTCAAAGTTTCTATGTCTCTATGGCTTGGTGATTCAAGTTGAGTTGTGAGATTGGTTACTCTACTCTTATAGTAGTACTCTTTCTTGAATGATCAATCTAGATTCTCTTCTCGAGTTTATTGACGATTTTTCGTGGTTCGACAACTCAAGTTGAGCCATGAGATCGGTTACTCTACACTTCAAAATGTTTTTTTTAATATTCGATCTGGATTCACCTCTCGAGTTTTCCAACAACTAATAAGACTTAAGGTCTAGCTCAAGTTATAAGATCATTGGTGATGCCATCATCATTGTTTTGCCCTAGAATCTTTCTTGATTCGAAAGTACTTTTGGTGGAACGAAATGTTGGCTTAAGCTAAGGGTAGTGGAAAGATATAAAAGGTTAAGATCTAGATTTTTCTAGAGTAGATTAGACATGAGGTTCGTCTATTTTTATTTTTGAAAGGTGTTCTATGTCTCCTTTCATCGTCTCTCGAACTTGTTTAGGCTGGAAATTTGGGTTAAGCTCAAGATCAAGTGTATGAGTTTTTGACTTTTTAATTTTTAAATATTTTTAATCATTCATAGTTTATCCTCATGAGGGCTAGGACTAATTTGATGCTTTCTTTTTAATTTTATGATTTTATCTTTCTTTTTTTCTTTTTTTTTTCTTTTTGTAGTGTTGACTTGTCTCAGTCTTAGGTTAAGAAAAGAACATGATGGCCCAAAATGATTGACTAGGGTTAGATAGTTATTTTCAGGATAGCAAAGATGGCATTTCATCATCTCACGATCAAATCTCAGGTGTAATATTTCTTGACAGTATCAACATTGATCGATTGAGGGAAGACTTGTTCGTCTATTTCTATAAGGATCAGAGCTCCTCTTATCATTACCTTCTGCATGACAAATGGTCCCTCATAATTTTATCGAAACTTTCCTTTGACATCTTCTTGGATTGGCAGAATCTTATTCAAGACGATATCTCTTGGTGAGAAATATCTAGGTTTGACTTTTTTATTGTAGGCACGAGCTATTCTTTGTTGAGATGTCTATGGTAAATAGATGCAAGGTGCTTCCCCTCTATCAGATTCAGTTGATCGAACAGAGTTTGAATCCATTCAGTTTCATCCAACTCTACTTTCTTAAAGATCCAGAGGAAAGGAATCTAAACTTTTATGGACAAAATTACTTCCATTCCATACACTAGTGAGTAAGGCATTATACCAGTCGAAGTCTTGAACGAGGTTCGATAGGTGTGAAGTGAAAAAGGCAACATGTCGTGCCAATCCTTGTATGTAACAGTCATCTTCTCGATAATTCTCTTAATGTTCTTGTTGGCTACCTCGACAACTTCGTTCATCTTGGGTCTATAGGGTACCGAGTTGTTAGTGATCTAAAAGTCTTTGTACATTTTGATAATATCCTTATTCTTGAAGTTTTTAACATTGTCGGTTACTAATCTGCTAGGAGCCCATAACGATAGATGATATTATTCTTGACAAACTTCAAGACGTTGTTTTTCGTGACATTGGCATAAGATACTGCTTTTACCCACTTAGTAAAGTAATCAATAACGACTAGGATGAAGTACTGCTCGTTTGCTGCTTTTAGCGGGATCTGCCCGAGGACGTTTATGCCTTAGAGCAAAAATGGCCAATAGGTAGTCATGTTATGTAATTCGGAAGGCAGAGCATTGATCTTATTGACGTAAATCTAACATAGATGGCATTTTTGACCATGCTGATAGCAGTTACTCTCCATTGTCGTCCAATAATATCCCATCTTCATGATCTTCTTGACTAGCATATGACCATTCATGCAGGCTCCAGAGACTCCAACATGTATAGTCTTGATCAATCATTTTGCTTATGCTTCTGCCAAGCATCGGAGTAGGACTTCGTGATGTGATTTCTTGTACATAATTTTGTTGTTTAGGAAGAATTGGCCTGCCAATTTTTTAATGGTCCTTCAATCATTTGACATTGCATCTGATAAGGGGGTTCAATTTTTGAGGTATGCATTGATGTCCAAGTACTATGGTTTTTCTTCAGGTACTTCTACTTCAACGGGTAGACAATAGGCTGGCTTATCTTGAATTCTAATCTCAATAGGATCGATGACTAGATCTTCTGAAATACTGATCATGGAAGTGAGTATAGCTAGTGCATCTACAAATTGATTTTTAGCTCTCAGCATGTATGTGAATGAAATCCTATTAATGCTTGAGCTTAATTCTTTGAAAAACTTATTGTAAGGGATCAATATCTATTTTTGAGTTTTCCATTCTCTAGTCGTCTGATAGATTATTAGGCTTGAATCTCTGAATATGTCAATTTCATCTACCTTGAGATCTAATGCTAATTTTAACCCTGTTATGCATGCTTCATATTTAGTCTCGTTGTTAAAATATTGGGACTTTAATCTGATGGCGATTGGTATATGAGACCCGTCCGGTTTGATCAAGACTGCCCCTATTCTGTTTCCTTTCTAATTAGTTGCTCCATCAAAATATATTTTCTAGCCTGGTTTTTCATCATGGTCCTTAATCTCAGTGATTAATATGGCTTCATTGGGAAAGTTCATCTTTAATGGCTAGTAATCGGACAACGGGTACTTGGCTAGGTGGTCGACGATGGCTTGCCCTTGATAGATTTTTGAGTGACATAGGTGATGTCAAACTTAGATAACAAAAGCTGTCATTTTAAAGTGCGGCCTATTAGCATTGGTTTCTCGAAAAGGTACTTTAAGGGGTCCATTTTGGCAATAAGCATAGTCGAGTAACTGAGCAAATAGTGGCGTAGTCGTTAAAATGCCCAGACTAATGCACAACAAATCTTCTCGAGTGTCGAATATTTTGTTTCGTACTCAGTAAACTTGTTGAGGTAATAAATGACTTGTTCCTTCCATCCTGATTCATCGTGTTGTCTTAATACACACCTATTGACATTTCTTGTATTGAGATATACATTAGAAGAAGTTTGTAGACACCCCATTTTTGCATTCGCCTGATTAATCAAGTTGTAAACCCGATTGCGACGGTTCCTAATGATAGATGAATATTCCAATGTTTTTTATTTGTTACTAAATATGTTTCAAAAATTCAGATGAGATATCTGAAGTAAAATAAACTTTAGAAATCACGCTACGCTAGGAAAATAAGACCTCAAAACGTATAAATCATCATTCTTCAAACAAAAAGAAGTTTTATGAGAAAAATCACTAAAAAATGATCAAATTACCAAAATATCCCTAATATCTAAACATCCCTAGAGCCTACATTATTATTAGAAAAACCCTTTCGAACACATAAAACAACAAACTAAAACCATATAAACCGTTTCACCAATTTTCACAAAATTTGACAAAATTATGAAAATACCCTTCATAGGGTCCACGATCATTTTACATCAAACATTCATAAATGACACAAACCGATAATCTCATCGAATTCTTTATGAAAAATCGATTTGAAACATTCCAAAACATCGAAAAACAACTTCTCAACACAAAAGTCATCTTGGGGGGCAAAATGCTAGTTTTCCAATTTTAAAATTTTAAAAATTTGAAATTAATTAATAAAACATTAATTAATGACAAGTGAAACCTTATTAAAATTAAATTAAAATTTTGAACAAATAAAATCAATCAATTAAACCCTCAGGGAAATTTTAGGTGGTTGCCCACTTATTTAAGTAATGCCCCCTTGATATTTATTAAAGGACCCCTCCATCTGGGGGCTCAAAGAATTAAAGATATAATTAGGGGGTTTTCCAAAAAACTTAAAAATACATTCTTTCATTGTACGCAAGATTAAAAACACTAAATTCAAAATCCTAATTTAAAACCTTAATTCAAGAAACCCTAATAAAATCATATTTCACCTTATCCTAATAGACCTAATCCAACACCAACTTTACCCAAAAAAATTCTATAAATATAGAGCCTCCACAACCTAATTCCGGAGGTCAAAATAAATCCTAGAAAAAGAAGGTCAAAAAGTCTCCCTAGCCTTCTCCAACCATAATTTTGAAGCCCTAGCTCCCTACCTATCATCCAAACCCTAGCTTTTACTTAAAAAACACCTAGAAATCTTTCAAAAATATCTAGAAACCCTTAAAAAAATATAGAAAATACTCAGATCTAGATACCTCAACTTGGAGATTAGAAGTAGATCGAGTGACGGAAACAAAACAAGGAATCTCATACGAGGAGTCTCTCCGTCAGCTCTAAGGGAGCAAATCGTTATACTTCTCATTTTTTATTTATTTATTGATTTTTGATCTTTTAGCAATGTAATATTTTTTGAGAAATAATAGAGACTGGCGTTTGTCGGGCGGGATTGGTGTCTAACACCTTCTAACCCCGTAACGTGATCCTCGGGCCTGTTCTCTTTGTGGATTAATGTTTTATCTGTTAGAGTCAATATTTGGTTCCTAGGCTGTAATAACTAGGTGGCGACTCCCAATCACCCAAATCCTAAAAAAAACAAGGCAGATCTGCATCCTGCGGTTTAAGGGCACTTTCAGTGGCCACTCCACTAGGGATACTTGAGGATCAAACTTGAAAAAAATCTCGAATTTTGGTGCATTGCCAAATCGACCTAGTTTTTATTTATTTATTTTGATTTATTTTTATTTGTTTATTTGTTTATTTTTATTCTTTTGACTTGATTGTGGATAATTTGTTCAGATTTTAAGTATGTTATTTTTGATTTCTTTCACGGTCCAATTGAGGGTTACTTTTTGATGACCCCTAACCAATGAAAGATTCAAAGTGACATATGAATGAAGGATGGAATGATGGTGGTTGGGATGAGAATCATGGATATTTTTTTTTGTTTTAGAAAATTTTTGGATGAAAATTGTTTAGCACATTACTATGCATGTGTGACGCTTTATAAAAATAAGTTATTTGTAAGTGATGTGCTAAGAAACAAGAAATTTTTTTTTTTTTTAAGTTGGTCGTGATGATGAAGGGATTCTAAGAAAAAAAAATCACAAAAAAAAAACAGCACTTAAAACATGGTGTGCCAATAGTAAAGTTGCATTTTTTCTTATTTTATCTTCTTCTCAAATGGGTCTTGGCAGCAAAGAAGAGAGGCATTCCTCTCTCTCTCTCTCTCCCTCTTCTCCTTTCCTTTTAGATTGTGATGACTTCACCATTAAACCATCAAACATGTCCAACACAACCTTAACTGCATCTCGAGCTCATTCCGCCTCTTTGTCGAGATAAACTGTCTCCTTCGATTCCAAAGCCATTTCGATATCTTCTCGAGCTTCTGCAAACCTGAGATTAATTTCATTGACCTTTTTATTCTGATTGAAATTAGGTACTGATTCTTCACTAAATTTCCTCAAATCTTCACAGTTTCTGAATTAGGTTGAAGGATTTGAGCAAATGAAGTTAAGGAAAGAGTGGAATTTTGAGATGAGTAAGTTTAAAATGTTCGGTGTTGGGGTTGAAATTGGGTTCAAAACGTTTTGATTTGGGATTATTCTTGAGAAAAATGAAGAGATGGGTCTAGAAGATTGTCGAAAAGGGTATTTCAACAAAAATTTACAGAGGGAAATTTATGAACGCTGATGCATTTTTTCTAAAGAAAGGTGTCGACAACAAATTTCTACGGATCTACCTCGAGATTCATGAAATAAGATCACAAATAATTTTATTGATTGTTGATGAAAAGTAGATACAGATCTCAGTGTTTCCTCTGATTAACAGTCAAATACAAAATAGTAACGATATATGTAGCTTTTCTTCTCTCTGAGCTTCGCGTTTTATCGGTTGAGAAGGATGCTTTGACGTTGTCTTTGTTTTGTGCTTGATCTTCTGTAGAGGCTTCTGTAGATTTTCTTCTCTCCGGACTTCGCACTTTATCGGCTGAGAAGGTTTTCTTAGCTTCTGGAGAAGGACTTTATGCTTGATCTTCTCTTTAGTCGGAGTCCGGATCTCTGAAGAATTTTGCTTTATCTTTAGAGGAGGGCTTGAGAGCTTCTTCTTCTCTAGAGGGAGAGCTTCTATCTTCTGAGATAAAGTGATCCAGATCCTCTCTCAATGAGAAAGGCTCTTGTATTTATAGACTTAAAGATAATTTAACTTTCCAATTATACCCTCAACTTAAAGAGTTTTAATTGATTTATTTAAAAGGCTAAATTTGTCCAAATCCCATTTTAAGGATTCTATGGATTATTATTGGGCCAAACTCATTTACTTGGGTTTGAGGCCCAATATTTAATATGTGGATCACTTGATTTTTATTTAGATCATGGGCCTTATCTGCGAAAGCCCAAAATTCAGGCTTGTAAGAGGCACGTTCCCATTTAATGGACTCAATTTGGATTTGAGACCCATTATAAAATTAGAGATTTTTATTTATAAAATTTGTAAAGGCCTCCTCAAAATTTTGGTGCCTACAAATGCCCCCTCAAGGATGCATTATCGAATGCGAGGCTGAGGATGAGGTATCCTTGATTATGTCGGCTGACACGTGAAAGCTTTGAGTTTAGAAGGATTTTCCACATGTCTTTGAAACCTTGTAGTAGGACGTTTTTCACTAAAGGATGGGTGATCCTTGAGAACAATTTAACCCACATGAAGATGCATAACCCCAGTATACTTAGCTTTCTCATAGTTGAGATACATGAGATTAAATCCATGTATTTGGTACGTGCATGTACCCAAAAGTAGTATCAATACTTCATTCAGAGCACTTAGAAATAATTGTTGGGTTGCTTGACTATGAACCCCTCTTAGTTTCAATATCAAAGATTTTGAACGAGTATTTACTATGATGATCTTGTTGATGAAGATCAAACTAAAATTGATCGTGATGCAAGATAATCATTGGTCATGATATTTATCATTTAAACTCCATCCAATGCAAACCAATATGGCTCATGTATTGGCTTTCAAAGCCCACACCTTGAAGACTACTTCATTGGATAATTTCAATTAAGCTCACAAAAGCAAACCAACGTGGTCCATGTATTAGCCTTTGAAGTCCACAAGTTCAAGACTACATTTTTTCTTTCTTCCTTCCTCATGGGCTATACCATAACAGAAAAGTTAATCCCATCAACGATTTTTTTGAGCCCAATTATTTGGCAATGTTAGGTGTGTCATATATGTGAGCTCAACAACTTTAGTAAGATTTGACTCTTACTAAGTTGGTAAGATTTGAATCTTGCAAAGACAACTTCTCTTGGTTTCACTCCAGTATCGGAACAATCACGCACATACTAGCCCAATGGGCTTTTACACCTCATTGCCTTATGCTTTGTTGTTATTAGGCCCAATAACCATATATCAAGAATTGTTTTCAGGCCTTAAAACAACTACATTGGTCTTGGGCTTGGCTGTAGTAAATAGTGGCGAGTCATGTACTAGGTTGGGCTTTAGCACAATTCGAATCTTACTAAGTTAGTAAGATTAGTTTTGTTTTATTTTACCCATTTTCTTTTTTTTACACCTCCAACACAGACTTCTTTTTCTTCTTTTCTTCTTCCTGCCTACTACTCCTCTAACTGTTCTTAGACAATCCCACTTCTTCTCAAACTCATCTTCTCTTCCATTCTTTTCCAACAACACCTCTTCTTTTCTCTATTTATTCTCTTCTCTCTTTTGTTTTTGGTTACTTTTGCACAGCCGAGAGAACAACGAAACAGGCACACCATTCCAACTTTGATTATTTGTTTTTTTTTTTTTTTTTTTTTGCAGAGCCATGAGAATAGAGAGGCAAGAGGTGTGACCTGATTGCCACAGAGACAATTGTTTTAATTTTTAATGAATAATGTGCTTTGGTTGTACATTGTACATGTGTGCTTCAAAGCCTTGAAGTTGGATTTAGACGTCCTCTAAAGAAGCCAACGTCCCTTAGTAAGATTTGAGTCTTACTAAGTTAGTAAGCGTAGCCTTGCTATCAATTTTTTTTTAACGCCTTTGTATAAACCCTTTGCGGCTTAACAATTAAAAGCTGGGGTGCCGATAGAATTTGTATCCAAACTAATATCTAAATCCCTCTTTCTCTAAAGTTCAGTTCGTTCTTGAGAACTCGATTGGAGCTGCTTCTCTCTCAGATTTCAGCCATGAACTCAGCCATAGAAGGAGAGTTTCGTAGGTTTTGAAAACTGATTTGGGATCTCGGCAACTTTCCATCTCTCTTGCTTTCTTTTCTTCTCTTCTTCCCCACGTTTTTTGCCCTCATCACCATGCCGAAGAAGAATGCCTTCTTCTTCAACGAATTTGGGTGAGTTTTTTTTTTTTTTTTTTTTCAATCCTTCTCAAACACCAACTGATTTCAATAAAGATTCATCACTTTTAAATAACACAGACGTCTGCTAATGGCGGCAATTGATTTTTTTTTAGGGATTGGCAGCGACACATTGATTCTTGGAGTGCTGATTTTTGACGAGCTTTTGTAGCAACACGTTGATTCTTGGACCACTACGTGCCCACAGGTAACCTCTCTTCCTTCTCCTTTTTATTCTTTAAATTTTTTTTTTTTTTTTGTTCTTTTTTTTTTTTGTGTCCAAAACAGGGGCTGCGGCCTCTACCCACAAACGAACCGTCTGGGTTCGTTTAAATCTGATCCAAACCGAGTATAAGCGTCCGTAGATCGTGAGTTGAGGACGCTATTCAAAAATATGTTGAAGAAACGTTTGATGGAATGTTCTTGTTTGAGTTTGACTGATTCAGATTTTGGGGCTGAATCCGATCTTGGGGCTGTTCTAGATTGAGCAACCTCAATGTTAATCGGGTCTAGTTGAGCGGACTCACAATAGGCCGCAAATCATTTATATATTTTTTTGAAACTTCATCTAATCAGGACATTTATTCCATTAGAAATCTTTAAGATTGATTCCTAATTTGGATAAATCTTCTTGGATTTGAAATTCTTCATCGATCTAGAATTGGAATCTTCGATTAGATTTTTCTTTCGATAAAACTCTGACTTTTGTAAAATTGGGTTCGTAGCTTTTTTCCATTTTTTTTTTACTCTAAACAGAGTTTTAGTTTCATACAAACTCGACAACGAGTTTGAAAGAGATTTGGACTTCAATCTCCTTATGGATAGAACGCACCAACGAGAGTTTTTTTTTTATTTCGAAAGATTTAATTCGACAATTCACATCTCATCGAGTAGGGTTCTATTTTCTGATAAATAGAACACAAGTTGCTGTAGAAGGTTTGTCTTCTCCTATTTTTGTTTTGTTTTTTTTTTTTAGCACACAGATCTATCCTTTCTTAGAGAATCACGTAGTAGAGGCTGCCCATAGACCCTTTCACCAACATATTTTGGATGCGATCTTTTGCACTAGCACCCTTAAAGATGTGGTCAATATTGTCATTAATATGAAAGCAGCACAATATCCTGTAATTTCCCATCTTTGGATAGATTTATAATGACATTCACAATGCTGTTCACATACATTGTTTCTTCAATCACAATCTCTACCGCAGTTAATACCTTTTGATAATTAGGATAATACCAGACAACTTTTACTTGTTCCAAAAATCAATAGTTAGAAGATCCAACTTTAGAATGGAATTCTACACTTAGTTTGTTAATCCAAACTACTAGCTCACATGGTTCAGAGATCTAACTTCATTCACCAACCCATGAATAGACAATCTTCCCAAAACATCGTAGCATGTCTTGAAAATCTATCCTCACCAACACCATATGAAGTTGGTGTTTCAAATGAGCTGTTGGTATTACAACCAGCACTACTTCCATCCCGGCTAAGTACATTGACCTTTCCCTTTCTCCCGAGAGAACAAAAAAAAATTTCAATGAAAATAAAATTTGACCTTCATGACACAGTGATTTCCACCAAAGTATAACAAAATCCTTTTCCTATTTTTTTTTAGAACAACTTGTTGGAGGATATGAATAGAGTTCTTTGAGCATATAAAATAATCTTCTTGAATTGATTGTAATTTGAACTCCCCTTTTTTTGTATTACTTTGTTATACTTTATCTCTTCTCCTTATTGGGCCTTCCCCCCCCCCCCCGTTTTTCTTCAAAACTTGTGAATGAATTTCATTGGGACTTCTCTTTTTCTTACAGATCCAGGATTACCAATAATATTGATATAAAGATCTGATTCTTTTTGGTCGATTGTAGCTCGACTACAGCTTCGAAACCATAGGAAGGTATGGATCTTAATCATTCATCCCATATAATTTCTTTGAACTTTGTCATCCTCGCATTTCCTTTCTTATGAATTATAATCAGAATTACAAATTGAGAACTTATAACCCTTATCAGTCAACCTTTAGAACATTTATTTGTTAGTCTGCTTAGTAGTGGCCAATGTTGAATTGTTAAAAGTATTGCTTGATAAACGATGTACACGTAGAAGAACCATGCGACGAATCATTTGTCAAACTAGTTGGCTGACCTCTAAAGTAACGGTTTATCAGTAATGCTTAGGAGTGGATGACGTCAACTGGCTGACAAACGTCAACTGGCATGCAGAATTATGGGACACAAGATTTATGCATGCAGAAGATCCATGCGACAAACTATTTGTCCAGCTAGTTGACTAACCTCTAAAGCAACTATTTATCAATAATGTTTAAGAGTGGATGACGTCAACTGGCTGACAAACGTCAACTGGCTTGCAGAATTACGGGTCATAAGATTTATGCACGTAGAAGATCCATGCGACGAACTATTTGTGCAGCTAGTTGACTAACCTCTAAAGCAACTGTTTATCAGTAACGCTTAGGAGTGGATGACGTCAACTGGCTAAAAGAATCGCGGTATACAAACTTTATACACGTGAAGATCCATGCCACGAACTATTTGTCCAGCTATTTGGCTAACCTCTAAAACAACTGTTTATCAGTAATGTTTAAGAGTGGATGACGTCAACTGGCTGACAAACATCAACTGGTTAAAATAAACGCGGTACGTAAGCTTTATGAACGTAGAAGATCCATGCGACGAACTATTTGTCCAGCTAGTTAGCTAACCTCTAAAACAACTGTTTATCAGTAATGTTTAAGAGTGGATGACATCAACTGGTTGACAAAAGTCCACTGGTTAAAAGAATTGTGGTACACAAGTTTTATGCACGTTGAAGATCCATGCGACGAACTATTTGTCCAGCTAGTTGGCCCATCTCTAAAACAATCGTTTATCAGTAGTGCTTAGGAATGGACAACATCAATTAGCTGACAAACGTCAACTGGTTAGCAGCATCACAACGTCAATTGAATGACAAACGTCAACTGGTTAGAAAAACTATGCGACGAATCATTTGTCCAGTCCGTTTGGCCAATCTTTAAAACATTTGTTCATCAGTAATGCTTAAGAGTACACAACGTCAACTAACTAGCGGCATCATAACGTTAATTGGTTGACAAACGTTAACTGGTTAGAAAATCATGCGACGAATCATTTGTCCAGCCAGTTGACCAACTTGAGCATAATTGAGCATGATGATTTTCTTTTTTTTTTATTCATACTCTTACGTATCTCTAATCAATGTGACCCTAATACTTAATGAGACATGTTACTTTTTTTTTTCTTTAATAAGTGTATTTGGTCCCCCCCCTTTTTTTAGAGATGGCTAGAGACATTCTTTCCAAAGGTTTAAAGAATAAGAACCGTTCCAAACGGAATTTACTGCGTAAAGGTTGGGTAGATGATTCTGTGGATCCTTCTCAAAAGGGAAAATGACTTTGTTTTCCCCATGTTATGATAGTCGATTGTTCAAGAAGAGGGAACATTTCATCTGTAGAGTTGAAGCTTATTGTGCACACACCAATGACTGGTCCTTTGAAGGTGCAAGATACAGAAAGTGACACATCACTTGATATGACAGCTTTAAGTGAGTATCCTCCAACAGCTGACTTACTCCCTGGAGATGAGATTGATACAGAGCGTCAGCCATCTTTATGTCATCCTCCACATCATGACCAAACTCGTAATTGTCCACAGGCTGTTTTGGTATAGAAAATCATGCAACGTTTCACTCGATGGAGTTCAGAGATTGAACCTTGAGGCGACATTCGATATCTTAGTGGTTTTTGAGACTGGAGCTTGGATGTGAGGCGTAAACTACAGAGCAGAAAATCTACAGTTTTCCTTAGTGAAGCTATATTTGCAGCAAGTAAGGAGTACAGTCATCCTAATGGCATGTATCGAGCTTTATGTGAGTTTTGGTGTCCCGAGACTAACATTTTTGTTACGGGTCGTGAGGAAGTTGGCATTTCTTTATGGGAAATGCAGAAGATTTCTGGGCTTTTTATCATGGGCGAGTATTATGAAGAGGTGGTGCCTAGTTTTGATGAACTCATGGGTTGCAACGGTGTTCTAGGACTTCCTCTTTCTTGCCAGTATCTGTTCAAGGCGTACGCTTTACTGATTTTTGAAAAGGGGAGTGACTGTGTTAGCCATAGTAAATGGCTTGATTTCTGGTACACTAAAGCTGAATGGATTTCTAATCCTCGTCTGACAGTAGAGTATAAGGAGAGGGCAAAATCCTAGAACAAAATTACGGAGACCTTGTTCTTCTCGAGTTACTTTGGCTAAGGGGGGTCGTAAAGAGGGAGAAAATTCATTTATCAGGCTCAGTTTTCCTGCAAATCAGAATGTTGAAGATGAAGTTATGACAGCTGCATACCTCTCCTTGTGGTTGTGTCGTTTTGTTCTCCCTTGTGAGAATGGTGATCTTATTCGTCCAGACACTTTCAAGGTAGCAGCATTGATGGCCCGAGGTACTACGTTCAGCTTGGTACCTCCACTTCTGTGTTGTTTATAGAAAGGTCTAACTCAGACCCATTGGGGTATGAAAACACAGAAAGTTGTAGGTGCTTCCACGAGTTATTGCCCCCTTCATTACTTGTTTGGATGGTTGGACTTCATTTTCGTCGGGGAGTATTCGATAGCATTGATGCTGACTTTGAACCTCCATATTTGGTTCGCACAGTTGGTGTTTCCAACTCATACTTTTATTGGGAAGATAATGCTAAAGATGCGAGGGATCTGATCATCACCATGGATTCTAATGATTTTAAATGGCATCCTAAGGAGATTTGGTCGCCAAAAGGTCATAGAAGGATATGGACTGATGATGGTGATGATTCTTCTGAAGTTCAAGCTTTCATGATAAGCTGTCGTCCTGGATTTGTTATGTTTCGATATAGGGATGTTTGCGAGGTGGAAATGTATAGCCCTCATAGGTTTGCTCGTCAACAAGGCTTTCGTCAACATATCCCTGGAACTCCGATTCCTTTCACAAGATCCGTGGATGGGATAGAGTTATACAGTTTATGATTGTTTTTTACTCAGACCAAAAGTCGAGTCAACTTTTTTATTCCTCCAAAAGTGCAAGACATGAATCGATAATTTGATAAGAGTTATAGGGATTGGTGGGTTCAAAACGTAATTCCTCACTTGAATGCCATTGATTTCCATCTTCTTGAAGATAGTGTCTCCATTTCGAACTTTAATTTTGATGAAAGAAAAGGAGTTGAAGATCGTGAGGCACGTCGTACTTTGTTTGCCACATAAAAACCTTCTCGAAAAAGAAGAATAGAACACACCCGCATTGATGATACGCAAAATGTCATTACGGAGCCTAGATTGAAATTGCATTTCAAAAAAATACTACCAACACCAGCGACTACTCAGACGGAACATGCCAACATTGTTGGGGTAGATGTAGAATAAGCTGTTCATAGATCAAGTCCTATGGATTCGTTGAAGCTTGTTGCTCATATTGAGCCTAAAGATATGAGCGTGACTCTAGATGAGCAAGAAGCTGAAGCTAAGAATGATGTGTCTCCTAGGAAAGGTAATTTTACACACTTTTTTCTTTTCTTAGAAATTTTCATGTTTTTTTATGTATATATATATACATAATCCTTTGTGATTTAATTGTTCTCGCAGAATCATCAACCAATATACACTCCATTGCCGATTTGTTCGTCTCAGAAGATTTTACAGTCCTCCCTGCTTTCTTGGGTATGGGAGATGTTTGGAATGTTAGTCATCTTAGTAGAGGACTTTCGAAATTGGTTGATACCGAAGACCCCTCAAAGAGTGATGGAGATGAGGTTTCTTCATGTCCTCATCAGAATTCTCGTGGCACTCCATCAACTTCAACTACACATACGGCTCCTATCGCGTTGGCTTTACTTACTTCTAATAAGTTGGTTGATTCATCTGTGATTTTTCCGAAGTCCTGTGGAATGCTTACTGTTTCTATCCACACTCGACAAGCGTCTTTGTATGATAGTGACATCGACTTATGCGTTCAACAAGCATTACATAGAGCTTGTGATGAATTCCTTCGATCTAGAGTTGAGTTGATACTCAATATTGACTTTTCCAACCTAAGAGAATGGCAATCACTTTACATGCCTGCCATCATCTCTTCTCTCAAGGATGTTTTCAGAACTGATCCTATGCCTTTTGCTAACTTCTTCGAATCGCTTATAACTGGAGTAGAAGCGTATCTTTCAAGACGAGAGAAGGCTTTATCATCTTTGTCAGCAGATGATAGGGATTTCAGCTAGCTGTCTTAGATCAGGAAGCTCAGCTAAAACGTCAATCAGTGGATAGTTTACGTATACAACTGACTGAAGTTAATGATAAAGAAGTTGAACTGACAAAATGATAAGTTGAAGTTAGAAAACGAGTTGACTCAGATCAGAGAAATGCTACCACAAGTCGTTGCTTCTAAAGAATCTCTTAGTACTCAAGTTCAGGAAGAGGAGGAGGTTCTACTTACTGTTGAAGCAGAATGTACTCGCCTATCTAATGCTCCAATCATTGATGATAATGAAATAGCTGCTTGTGAAGCAGAGAGAGAGAGTCTTTAAAGAAGAAGTTTTGGAATCTTACTTCTTTATATTAAACTTTTTTTTTTCATTTATTTATTTTTTTATTGTATAGGACTTAGGAAATTATAACATTGTTTATTTCATTTGTAATTAATAAAATTCTACTTTTTCCTTATACGAGTATATTTTTTTTTTGTTGATGTGGTTGAACCTGAAGTAACTTTACAGGTTGCCTACGTACTCAAAAACGGGATCAAACCATAACGTAGTTCAGATGGATAATGCTCTAAGTTTTGCCTAGACCGCCCTCTCGGGTTTTCAATCTAGCAAGCTCAATTCTTTTTTTTTTTTTTGACCGTTCACAGTTTTAACTCATGCGGGTCAGGAGTATCATGTAGTTTAAGCTCGTACGATAATGAGCATTGCTAAACAGTTTAGGCTCGTGCCAAGGAGCATTGCCAAACAGTTTAGGCTCGTGCTGGGGAGCATTATTCTTTTAAGCATAGTATCGTTTGAGGAATTTACCGTTGATTGGACCAAGACGTAATCCTTCTAGTGTTAAAAGAAGGTATGCACCATTAGTATATACTTCTTTCACTACATGAGGCCCATCCCATTTTGGATCAAACTTCTTTCCAGAACGGTGTGAGAGGATGATTGGTCGTTGTACGACGAGAACTAAATCGCCAATTTGAAAAGAGTATAGTCGAACTTTCTTATTGAATGCACGTGACAGTTGGGCTTGGTAAAATTCTAACCGTTGTTGTGCTTCCAATCTCTTTTCGTCTAATGCTTCAAGTTCAGCTAGACGTAATTTGACATTCTCTTTGCAAGTTAGACCTTCTTGGATAGCAATTCTTAATGAAGGTATCTGACATTCCAAAGGAAGAACAGCTTCAACTCCATAAACCAATGAGTAAGGTGTGGCTTGTGTAGAGGTACGGTATGAGGTTCTGTATGCCCACAGTGCTTCTCCAATTCGTTCAAGCCAATCTTTTTTAGATTTTGAGACAACCTTCTCAAGAAGCTTGCAAAGAGTTTTGTTGAAGGCTTCGGCGAGTCCATTTGTTGCAGCGTTGTACATTGTACAACATCTCTGCTTAATGTTAAACTTCATGCAGAATTGATCTATCAGTGAATTGCTAAAAGATTTCCCATTATCTGTCATGATATATCATGGAACGTCGTAACGGAAAACGATATTACTTTTGATGAAATCGACTACAATTTTTTTCTTGACCTCTCTAAGGGGAACTGCTTCAGCCCACTTAGAAAAGTAATCAGTTGTAGTAAGGATATAAAGATGTTGTCTTAAGGATTTTGGGAGTGGTCCAACAACATCAAGTCCCCACCCGTCAAAGGGCCAAAATGCGATTGTAGGATGCAATGGCTCTGGTGGTTGACGAATGTAATCTCCATGAAATTGGCAAGCTTTACACCTCTTTGCATGGTTTAAAGAATCTTTCACCATAGTAGGCCAATAAAATCCCATCCTCTTCAGACTGTGATGGAGTTTCGACCCTGACTGATGTGAACCGCATACTTTAGAGTGTGCTTCTTCTAAAGCATCTCGGATTTAATTATCTCCGAGACATCTCATTAAGATATCGTTGAAAAAGTGATGATATAACTTATCGTTGAAATATAAAAATCGAGGTGCCCTACGATGTATTTCGATTTTATGCTTTAGGTCGTCTGGCAGCTTCCCATGCTGTAGATAGTCGATACGTGGCTGTCTCCAATATTTGACTTTGGCTATTTCGACGGTGTTTGCTTCGTGCAATTCACAATCTTCCTCTATAAAAGGAGGTAGTACTCACCTATGACAGATAGGGATACTCATTGTCTCTCCTTCTAGTATGGCCAAACTCGCAGCATGACTAGCTATAGCTTCAGCCTGCTTGTTTTCAGCTCTTGGTATGTGTTTGATGATGACATCTTCAAACTGATTTAGAAGTTGTGTAGCATACTAGTGATAAGTGTAGACACCTTATTTTTGCGTCCGCCTGATTAATCAACTCGTTAACCCGATCGTAACGGTTCCCAATGATGGATGTTTATTCCAATGCTTTATTTTGTTACCAGATATGTTTCAAAAATTCGGATGAGGTATCTTGAACCGACAAAGCCTTAGAAACCACACTACGCTTGGAAAATACGACTCTAGAAACATAGAAATCATCATTTTATAGATAAAAAGAAGTTTCATGATAAAAATCACTAAAAAATGATCAAATTACCAAAGTACCCCTGACATCAAAAGATCCCTAGAGCTTACGTTACGCTTAGGAAAACCCATTCAAACACATAAAATAATAAATCGAACCCAAATAAATCATTTAGCCAATTTTCACAAAATTCTACAAAATTATGAAAATGTCCCTCATAAAGTTCACGATCATTTCACACAAAAAACTTCATAAATGACACAAACCAATATTTCCATTGCATTTCTTACGAAAAATCGATTCTAAAACATTTTAGAACATAAAAAACTGACTTAAATCGCGAAAAGTCCTTTCTGGGGGCAAAACAGAAATTTCACAATTTTCATAATTAAAATTTTTGAAATTAATAAATAAAATATTAAATAATTAAAGTGAAATATTAATGAAATTAATTTAAAAATTTGAACTAAAAAAATCGATCAATCAGGCTCTCAGGCAAAATTGTTGAGGGCTCGGAAGATATTAAAGATATAATAGAAGGGGGTTCTCCAAAAAATTAAAGTCAATCAAGCAAGACTAAAGTCAAGGTATTAAAGTCAATCAAATAGGACTAAAGTCAAAATTAAAGTCAATTAAGCAAGACTAAAGTCAAGATATTAAAGTCAATCAATTAAGACTAAACTCAAAATCTTAAAGTCAATAATAAGACCAAAAGTCAAAATCTTAATAGAGTTCCAATTAAATAATAACTCTATTTAATAGAGTTCTAACTAAAATATAACTCTACCTAAAATAATTCTAATTAAAATACAACTCTACCTAAAACAATTCTAACTAAAATACAATTCTAACTAAAAGAATTATAATTAAACACTAATTCTATCTAAATCAACCCTTAAAAAAATCTATAAATAGAGGTCCTCACACCCTATTTTCGTATCAAATCAAAAATCCTAAGAGAAGTAGGTCAAAAAGTCCCCCTAGCCTCCCGTAAACCCTAGTTTTGAAGCCCCAACTCCTTACCTAACACACATACTTCGATTTTAGCTTGAAAAACACCTAGAAGCCCTTCAAAAACCCCCTAAAATCCATAGAAAAAATTCGAAGAACCCAGATCTAAGAAAGAGATACCTTACCTCGGAGATCAGAAATCAGATCCGGAGACAGAACGAAGCGAGGAGTACTATACAGAGAGTTACTCAATCAGATCTGAGGGAACGATAAAGTTGTCTTCGGAAAGGTATAATTTCTTAATTTTTTTTATTATTATCTAGGTTTTTTTAGCAATGTAATTTATTTGGAAAATTAGTAGAAATCGATTTTGGCCGGGTGGGGTTGGTGCCATACACCTTCCAAGCCCGTAACGTGATCCCCGGACCATTTTTTCTTTCGTAGATTAGTAATATTTATCTTTTTTAGAGTTAGTTTGGTTCCTAGACTGTAATAACTAGGTGGCGACTCCCAAACCTCAAGGGTCAAAAGCGGATCCGTGCACCCCGCGGATCGAGGGCGCTTTCAATAAGGTACCAACTCATATTTTCGAACGTCATACTCTGTTGAGAGTTGGTTGATGACAAGCTGTGAGTCCCCATACACATAGAGTTGGTGTAATTTCATATCTAGCCCGAGTTCTAAACCAATAATCAGAGATTGGTATTCTGCAACATTGTTTGAACATAATTTCATCAAGGCAAATGAAAATGGCAATATCTCATTTTGTCATCAATGAACATTCTCCAAGCTGGAAGCACATCAATAGAGAATACTTCTTCGTCAGGCAAGTCGTGAGATAATTCCCATTCAACTGGAATAGGATGATCAGCAAGAAAGTCAACTAATGCTTGTTCTTTTACAGTCTTTTGAGGGATGTAAATAATCTCGAATTCTGATAAGAGAAGGGCCGATTTAGCTAGTCTTCCCGATAAGACTGGCCTTGTCATGATGTACTTGAGTGGATCAGCTCGCGTAGTAAGTCGGATTGTGTGCGATAACATGTATTGTCGGAGTTTCTTTATGGCAAAGATGAGTGCTAAACATGTCTTTTCGATTGGTGAATAGTTTACTTCTGCTCCAACAAGAGTTCGACTCAAGTAGTAGAGTGCACATTCTTTTCCTTCATCATTTTCTTGAGCCAGCAATGCTCCTAGTGACATTTCTTGTGCACTAATATAGAGAATCAGTGACTTTTTAGGAATTGGTGCAGAAAGAACAAAAGGCTTGAGAAAATACTCCTTGATGCTTTTCAGAGCATTCTCACGAGCTTCATCCCATTCGAATGATATATCTTTCTTTATTAATCGACTGAAGGGATGACAACGCCTAGCTAAGTTTGAAATGAACCTACGAATGTAAGCAAGTCGGCCTTGGAGACTTTTGAGTTCATGAATGTTCTTTGGTGCCGGCATCTTTTGAATGGCTTCAATCTGTTTCAATCGATTTCAATACCACGATGCCGAACCACGAATCCCAAAAATTTACCCAAGGTGACTCCAAAAGTACATTTTAATGGATTCATCTTGAGCTGATACCGCTGTAATCTGTCGAAGGTATCACGTAGTGTTGTAAGTGATATTCTCTTTTCCTGGATTTTACTACTAGGTCATCAATGTAACATTCCACCTTTTCATGTAGCATGTCATCAAAGATTTTCTGCATAGCTCGCTTGTAAGTGGCACCAGTATTTTTAAGTCCAAAAGGCATAACTTTGTAACAATATATACCTTTTGGGCTACGAAAGGCTGTAAGCTCCTTGTCTTTTGGCGACATTCGAATTTGATTGTAACCAGAAGATCCATCCATGAAAGACA
Organism: Akebia trifoliata; assembly: GCF_017979445.1. Classification (NCBI taxonomy): domain Eukaryota; kingdom Viridiplantae; phylum Streptophyta; class Magnoliopsida; order Ranunculales; family Lardizabalaceae; genus Akebia; species Akebia trifoliata. Next base: position 31,240 of record NW_028236987.1, read on the forward strand.
AGGCTTCATGTCCTGTAGTCGCATCAATCATAAGTTTTATGATTAGGAGCGAAAAATAGTCTTTTGGACATGCATTATTCAAGTCGCGAAAATCGACACATACTCGAATTTGTCCATTCTTCTTTCTTACCGGAACTATGTTGGAAATCTAGGTTGAATACTTTACTTCTCGGATGAAGCTAGCTTCTATCAACTTGTTGACCTCTGTCTCAATTTTTGATATCAACTCTGGCCGAAAACGACGTTGTGCCTGTTTTATTGGGCGAACTCCGTGTTTAACTGCGAGCTGATGAACAGCGATCTTCGGTCAAGTCCTGGAATTTCTTTGTAAGTCCAAGCAAATACATCTTTATATTCTTATAGCAACTTGAGGTATTCGAATTCTTCATGATGGTTTAGAAGAGTGCTGACGAACGTGGGTCGTGGCTCTTCAATTGTCCCAAGATTTATTTCTTTCAAGTCGTCTACAGTGACTTGTCTGCCTTCTTCAAAGACTGGTGGAGCATTTTCGAGTTCTTCATCTGACGACTTAGAATCTTTTTCAAGGAATTCCTCAATGGTAATATGATTTATCGAAACAACATCTTCAAAATTATCTGTTTCAACAGTTAAAGCTCTACTGTTGCTTGTTTGATTTGTGAGGATGATGGTGCGTCGCATCACAACTAATACATCTGATATCGAGACCTCTAAAACCATTTATCGTTTCATGCGAGATGGAATAGTGCTATGCAAGCCACTACTATCTTTATGCTCCACATGTTTATTCATTGGCTTAGGTCGACGTCGCGACTCTCTTCGTATTTTTACCCCAACATTCTGGCCAAGTCTAGATATAGTAGATGCATGAGGTTTATGAATTTGTACATCATGATGATCATCTAAAGCACCCAATCGATCAAATACCAACGTGGTTGAGATGTGGCCACCAATTCGATCAAAGACCAATGTTCGTGAAACTTGTGTTTCTTCTACAGACTCATCGATGACCTCTACTGTAGTATGTTGTGAAGAAGCCGTCTTCATCTTAGAAATTTTAATTGGAGCTTCTGGCGTATAACTTAGCCATGTTCGTGTGAATGAAACTCTTTCTCCAGCTCAAACGAGTTTGACTTGTGTTGTAGTTAGACCATGAATTTGATCAGTTTGGGGTAGTTCATCCAATCGCACAGGTTCACCTTTTCCATAACCGGCAATCTTGAATAACTTGAATGTTTTTGGATCAAACCAACTTTTAAACTCTACTTTTGTGAGGTTGTCTTCATGGTTCTCCAAGATTGACATAGTTGGGACAATGTTTTCCACGGGTGTCCTTACTATGTAAGATTTTTGGAGAGGTGCAACCGAAAAGGTTAACTCTTCTTTCAACGTCTCCAATTCAATTTTAGAGACAGAAGGTTTGGTTTTTGAAGAAATCTCTTCGAAAGGTGATTGTCCCAGCTTCCGTCTCGATTGTGGCACGTAGCGAAGCACTGGGGTTGGCAATACAACTGTGGATGACGCGTCTACCATTGATTGACCCACCTTGATCTGTCGAGTTTCTATTTCTTGTTTCTTACTATGTTCTTTCTGAAGCAGAGGACTAGGAGAAATTTCCTCGGCATCCTTCGTAGTATGCTTTCCTTTGTCGAGTTTTTGCTTACTAGAAGGAGGTACCGAAACTGGAAGTACTTCTTGAATGACATCCCCTTCAAAATAGAATTTCGCATCTGCAAATTACGTTTCTACTTTGTCAAACGGTTGATCTTCGGCTATTATACGCTTCTGCACACCATCTTGGTAATACTTGAAGCATTGATGTAACGTGGATAGTACTACCCCAGTTTCATGCAGCCACGGTCGGCCAAGAAGCAAGTGATATGAAGTTTTACAATCAATCATGTGGAAGAGCGTTGTTGACTCCAAATCTGCAATAGAGAGCTTGACTCTTATCATACCGATCGCTCTTTGACCTCCTAAGTTGAAGCCCTGAATCATCAACTTACTACGAGCAAGTTGATCCGATGAGATGCCAACTTGTTTCATAGTACGAATTGGCATGATGTTGACCGCAGAACCGCAATCCAGGAGGATTCTTTGAATTTTAGTTTCCCTCACATAACCTGTAACATAAAGAGGCCTATTGTGAGGTCGAGACCCCAATTGGAGATCCTCGTCAGTGAAGGTGATTGTGGCCATACACATACTATCTTGTTGTAGACCTATGTCAGGTTGAACTTCCTATTTTGAATCAGTTGAGCTTTGTTTTGAAGTAAGCTGAACTTTTTGAATCTATTTTCGAGGTGCTATTGTCTTTATCAAGTCGTTGATCTCCCTCACTGGAAGTAGTAGGATGTTCTTTGGCCCTATCGTCGTTATCATCTTCTAGCATTTTTACTTCCATTTGATGACATGAAACTGTGCAAACTTCCTTTAAGAGCTTCCTTGGTAAGAATTTTAAAAGAGTAACCGACACACGGGGAGGTTGTTAAAAGATGTCTTCAGGGTCTGCGGGTGAAACTCGGAAAGCCTTCTTCTTTGTTGCTTTCTTTCGTTTCTTTGACCTTATACTTGGTTTTGACTTTCTTTTCTTTCTCTTTGGCTTTGAAATATAAGGGGTTGGTATATATGTAGGGCGTCTTTTTCGACGAGTGACAACTGTCCACCCTTCGTCATCAATTGACGCAGACTCTGAGGTGTCTGACTTTGAGTTTGAAGTCGAATGAGATTGTGGTCCTTGTTGAAGTGAAGTGGGAAAGGTGATGATTTTTCTTTGATGTGGCCTTGCCCCCAGCGTGGGATGGGCCTTTTCAACATCAGAATGTACGGATATGAGTTGTAATGGTTTAAGTAAAACTTTGGTGATTTGAGGAGATGAAATTTGCATAGCATACTGACTTGTCAAGAGTATTGGATCAAAAGATCCAAAAGTGACAGAGGTCATGTTGGAAGTAGCAACATTTTCGACACAGTCAAGTTCAATTTTCCCTTGACACGTCAAATTCATAATCTTCTCTTTGAAGACGAATCATTTTTCAATCGGGTGACTAATTACCCTATGATAACGACAATATTTCGAATCATTGTAGCGACCTGCTTCCTCGGGTCGTTTGGGCACTGAAAGTTCAATGAGCTTTAATTTCAATAGCTCTTCGAACATGCCCAAGACATCAGCATCAGGAAAAGGGTATTCTTTCGCCTCAAGTTCTTTTAGAGTTTTCTAAGCTTTTCCTTTTTTTTGTGTTGAATCAACTTTTGATTGATCTTCTCTTCTCTTACTTGTGATCTTGACAGGTTTGCTGGTGGTAGTAGATAAGACTTCTTTAGTTTTGAAGGACTTGTCATTCTTCTTTTCTTGCCTTCGGGGCTCACTTGGTCGTGGAGTCTGATGCACAGCTATACTCTGTTCCATGTTGTGGGCTCGAGTAGCTAGCTCTTCGAAAGTGTGTGGCTTGATTCCTTTCAAGATGTAAAGGAGTTGCCAGTGCATCCCTTGAACACACATCTAGATAGCAGAAGATTGAGAGAGTCGGTCCATGCAGTTGAGGGAAAGATTTCTCCAGCTTTCAATGTACTCGATGACTGGTTCATCCTTCCTTTGTATGATGGCAGTGAGCTCCACCATACTTACTGTTCTTCTAGTACTATAAAAGCGGCCAAGGAATACTCTTTCAAGTTGATCCCAACTGTCTATTGAATTAGGTTCCCAATCAGTATACCAATCGAACGCATTACCACGGAGGGAGCAAACAAATTGTTTCACCATGAAGTCACCGAATGTACCGGTGTTATTGCAAGTTTTGATGAAATGGGCAATATGTTGCTTTGGGTTGCCTTTTCCCTCAAATTGTTGGAATTTTGATTGTTGATATCCCGCTGAAAGATGCATTTGTTCGATGCGTTGAGTGTAGGATTTGGAGTAAACCAATGAGGACTGTGGCATGCCCCCTACTAAGCACGAATGGTGTCAGTAATCATTGCTTGTAGCTGTTGGACGAAAAGTGAAACAACAGACCCCTGTGGTGGGTCTCGCACAGCTTTACGTGAGCCAGCATAGTCTTCTCGTTCTTCTTCATGCGGAGTCGTGTACGCTTCAGGAGTGAATCCTGGAGGAAGCGAAGGTCTAGCGCTTGATTCATTCTCCTTGTCTTTATGTTCTAAATGACTAACAAGGGTTGCGATCTGAATGTCTTTGTCTTCCATTGCTTTTGTTAACTTGTTGACGGTGTCTGCCATCTGAGCAACTTGTTCCTCCATCGTTAGCGCTCCAGCTGTCATCACTACTATGATGGATGTGTGAGTTTGTGACGGAGAAGTGATTGATAAAGATCTAGACAATCCCTCGCTTGACTTCGAATCAGATCCAGAATCTGATGAGTCGTCTTCTACCACGTCCGCCCACGATTCTTTCGTGGTAAGTGCCATTTTTGTGGCACGTTTCTTGGAGTGATGCTAGAGAGGCTCCATTAGCTTGATTCCACCAGTTTTTGTCATTGTTCGTGTCACATGATGATCGTGACTAATGACCTGATCAGATTCAAGATTGGAAAAAAGGATTTTCTTACCTTTCTCAGTAACATCAAATGCGATAGCGTTGACGTTGCGAGATGCCATCGATGCTTTAGGTGATGTTCTTGCAGTTGACTGAAAGATGAGAGGTTGAGATCATCCCACCGAGCGTGCCAGAAATTTGTCGACAACAAATTTCTACGGATCTACCTCGAGATTCGTGAAATAAAATCGTAAATGATTTTATTGATTTTTGATGAAAAGTAGATACATATCTCAGTGTTTCCTCTGATTAACAGTCAAATACAAAATAGTAACGATATATGTAGTTTTTCTTCTCTTCGGGCTTCACACTTTATCGGCTGAGAAGATGCTTTGACGTTGTCTTTATTTTGTGCTTGATCTTCTATAGAGGCTTCTGTAGATTTTCTTCTTTCCGGACTTCGCGCTTTATCAGTTGAGAAGGTTTTCTTGACTTCCGGAGAAAGGCTTTATGCTTGATCTTCTCTTTAGTCGGAGTCCGGATCTCTGAAGAACCTTGCTTTATCTCTGGATGAGGGCTTGAGAGCTTCTTCTTCTCTAGAGGGAGAGCTTCTATCTTCTGAGATAAAGTGATCCAGATCCTCTCTCAATGAGAAAGGCTCTTGTATTTATAGACTTAAAGATAATTTAGTTTTTCAATTATACCCTCAACTTAAAGAGGTTTAATTGATTTATTTAAAAGGCTAAATTTGTCCAAATCCCATTTTAAGGAATCTATGGATCATTATTGGGCCAAACTCATTTACTTGGGTTTGAGGCCCAATATTTAATATGTGGATTACTTGATTTTTATTTAGATCATGGGCCTTATCTGCGAAAGCCCAAAATCCAAGCTTGTAAGAGGCACGTTCCCATTTAATGGACTCAATTTAGATTTGAGACCCATTATAAAATTAGGAATTTTTATTTATAAAATTTGTAAAGGCCTCTTCAAAATTTTGGTGCCTACAAAAGGCAACCAAAACAAAATGCAGCAATACAAGGAATCAAAGCATTAACAAAATCAATAATAGTTGCTTTCTCTAATTTGTTTTTTTTTCAAAAAAAAGGAAAAAAAAAATCCTCTATGTTTTTAAAATCAAATATCTTTTTCAAGCTGGCGTTGCTGAGATTTTTAGCGTCTGTATGTATCATCATCATCGGATGATGAACATAGGTTAGAAAAACTATGTGGGTTAGATCTTGATGAGGGACATGAAGGTGGTGGTTCAATCGAGAGTCTTGGATCCATAACTTTGGGTGATGCAGCCATTTTTTTCGATCTGTTTAATGTTTCTTCTCTCCCAAATCCCAACCGCAGAGAGAGAAATTCTTTTTCCTATTGGCACACCATTTTTTACCCATAGCATTGCATCGAGATTCTGTTTTTTATTCCAAACGTGTAATTAGTGTGGCAATAGAATTTTATTATTTATTGGGTAGTTTTTTTTAAGGTTTCTTTCATAGTTAAAAAAAAAAAAATCAATTTGTTGAATTTGTTTAGTAATAGTTAATAATAGGTTTCTCCGATTTCTTTTAGGAATTTTTTTCTCTTTTCTAAAAAAAAAAAGAATTGCGTTTCTTTAAAAAGATGAATTTATTTGAAAAAAAAAGTCATCACTCCTTATCTCAATAACTATCGTGTTATCCTCAATACAATATTCATTGAAATCCGACTTGTTTAGGATCACCCAAAGTGATCTTTGATTGGACCAAAACAAAAAAACAAAAACAAAAACAAAAAATTTTGTGCTTGTCTCAATGTTAGATATGATTGATTACTTTGTATTAGATCTGATTGATTGCCTATCTAATATGCTATGATCTGATTTATACATATCTTTGATGTACATACCTTGATTTCGATCTTGATGTTATGGATATTGTTTGTATTTCTTGATCAATAGTTGAAATCCATAATCTTGTGATCTGATTTAGCCCATGGGTCAATTTATCTGAAAAAATGCCTCGGGCATACCCCCACCCTATTTTGCACACACCATTGGCACGTTTATTTTGTTGCATTGCACGTTTGCATCTCCCTTATAGCCAATGTGGTACTAGTGCGTGGCTCGGTCTCTTCGGAGATACAACGTCATTCATGAAAACCATAACTCCAGTCAAGTACCTTAGGGTATATAAAATTGGGGTATCAGTACCATTTGATCAGGTGACTCTGAAAGGTATATCGATACACCCATATTGGGGAGACCTGAGCTGCACAGTCACATGTCCCAATCGCCAACCCTAGACTCGTACCTATACGGTATATCAAAGCTAATCTAAGTTCACCAATTGCACTTCTTGATCAAAATCAATACCTAACTGAAATCCTACCTGAATGTATTACGATACAAGGTGGATAGACTACGTCTATTCTAAACTAGTGGTGACTTAGGAGTGTCCTTGCTCTACATCGTGCGCCACCTCTTAACTAGGGATTAAGCTGGCTGCTTTTGACTTCAGATATTTGAGTTGGAGTCTTAGATTATCACCTATATGGTATATCAAATCAAGTCACCACATACCATCCATTGAGTATGTGCGAAAGGTATATAGGTGCACTTGGGTAAGGGTGGTCAGATAAATTGCATTGCACATAGTAAACCTAGAGTCTAGAAACCTCCCTATAAGTCACGACTCGAACTTATTGTAGGTATTCCTGGGTTACTTTTCAGAAATAGACATTACAAATTGTTGAAATCAGAAAGTTACAATTTTATCCTCAAGATAACAAAATTTTTTGTTTAACTTGATTTAAAGCTATTATGTCAATGGGTGCACCAACCTAATAAAGAATCCATTTTAAAATGTGGTAATGATCTATAATGATCCAGTCCATCTCAGTTCAACAGTCAGGATGGGTCGGACCATTCAAATCAAAATAGCATTCAAACATTTCTCTAATTCAGGTCCCAACCCATTTTGAAAGAAGGAAAATATTTTTCAAAAGAAAAGAAAAGGAAGTAAAAATGATTTACAAAAAATCTATTTTTTTACATGGACCTTGAAAAATTTATGAAATATGTTTTTCTAAAGAAAAAAAAGATTTTTACAAAAAATTTATTTTTTGCATGGACCTTGAAAAATTATTAAAATATATTTTTCTAAAAAGAAAATGATTACAAAAAATAATCAGATTTGTGAAAGTTTTTATTCAATGAAAACATTATTTGTCAATAATTTTTAAGAATGCAATAAAATTATTTTCCTTCTGAATAATCCTTGCATGAATGAAATTTTAATGGAATAGTGCACAAAATTCAATAAATTCTCAGGATTCATTAAAATGTTATCAAGGGGGTAACACTAAAATTGGTAATCCACCTTTGATGGGGTTATAAGGTTATCATTGCACCTAAGCTTAATCATTTACCATTTTGTTAGGGTCACTAGTTCAGTCAGTTAGAACGAACATCAACACCAAGTGAATCATTAGAAATGACCCTAAAAATTTTCAAAATTACACAGTTGTTCCTTGAATATCACAGTGCCTCAGTCTTACTGGTTGTAAGTAATGTCCAAGTCCTCAGTCCTAATCAAGCCCATTGTGGGTAGTTGTCTTAAGATTTCATGTGTCATTTGGGTTAGCTCGAGTCCTTTTTTTTTCACTAAAGTCATGTCTTCTTTAGATCGAGTCTACTCTTTTCCTATTGAGTCGAGATAGTTTGTCAAGTCTATAGAGGTTTTTGTCGTCCCATTTGAATTTGATTGGATAAAGGAAATTTTTGAATACCCCGAGTGTATGAACGAATTAACTAGTAATTTGACTTCAATGATATATTTCTTTTTTGAACAAGAAGATAATGGTCGGGCTCAACCTTTAATCGAGAAAGCAAAGGTCATTGATCTCAGAACATAAAATAATTCCTAAAGAGATTCAAATAGAAATCATCATTTCCTTAGAGGAACATGAGGGGATAATGAATTTACTCAGAAATTTTGAATGACTTGTTCACGTGGTCTGATGAGGATATGTTAGCTGCAAGCTTGGTTGTTGTCCGACATAAAATATATACTCATTCGATGAAATGAAAACACCAATGAGATCAAAGAAGATGTTACGAAACGTATCAATGTTGTCCTCACTACATCTATCATAAGTCAATACTGGTTACCTTTGGAATTGATATCTGATAATGCGTCACACTTTAAAGTCGAGATTATTACTATATATTCAAAGTTTAAGATCTGGCATCATCTCCCTACAATCCTCAGATTATTGGAGCGGTTAAAGCAACTAATAAGAGTTTCAAAATAATTATCGTAAAAAAGTTTCAATCGCATCAAGATTAGTCAGAGAAGCTGTCATTCACACTTTGGGCATATCGTATTTCAATACAATCTTCCATTGGAGCTATTCCCTATTTTTTAGTGTATGATATGGAAGTTGTCTTATCAGTTAAAATGAAAATCCCGTATCTCAAGGTCTTAATGGAAAGTCAATTGTTAGAAATAGACTGGGTCTATCATCGGTAAGAAGAACTAAACTTCATTGAAGAAAAATAACTTAGAATTTTGTACCAAGTGCAAACTTATAAGAGAACAGTCACTTGAATGTTTGATAAGAAGGTCAAAGTTCGCCACTTACAAGTCAAGGATTTAACCATCAGAATTCAAAGAAAATTGAGCATCCCTCCTTGATTATAGGAAGAAGTCTGAATCCAATTGAAGAGATCAATTGATCAAGGAAATACTGTCTGACTTCAAGATAATGATGGAATTGAAATACCAGAATCAACAAACCTTAACCAGATCAAGCAATACTACATTTAAGGAGGTCATCTTTGATCGAATCAATTTTTTATTACCCAATTCAATATCTCCTTTTCCAACCCTTTGCAGTTTTTTTCACAAAAAAAAATAAAATATTTTTCTTTCTTAGCTAGATCACTTAACCCAGGGGAGGGAAAAATTCGAACTACGTTTTGGTCTGATCCCAAAATTCTAGGGTACGTAGGCAACCTGAGAAGTTACTTGATGAGTATCTCGAAACACTGAATTATATGCACATTTCCTAAACATTTATCTTGATTTTTGTCCCTATTTCTCCTTATTAAAGTAATAGTCATGATAAGCCTCGAAACATCATATTGTATGTTAATTAGGCTTAATTATACATAAATAAATTCATTTACTAGATAAATCTACTTACGTGTGTTTCTTGTGCAGAAAATCAACATTTTAGAATCAAAATCTCAAGGCAAAAGCATTTGGGCCCACTTTGAAATGTTCTAATCCTTTGGAATGCCCTAATCCTTAACTCATGTTCATCTTTTGTTTTTTTGTGTAAAGAAAAGTGGAGGCTACTTTAGAGCTCTTCTACACACATTTTTCAATATAAATAGAGCTTTAATCTCTAAATAAGCCCTCCCTTTCCTCTTGATTCTCTTATCCAAGACTTCTTTAATCTAAGACTCTTAGCCTATTATCTTATTTTTTGTATTTTTATCTTCTACTTATTTTCTTTTTGGTTAAATAGTCTTGTAAGAAGTAAAAGAAGAAGAATTTGTAAGTTTCTTCATGAAATGAAAAAAAGTCTTTTCATCTCTTATCTTCCCTCTCTTGCAATGACATTAGGCTAAGCTCCCCTCCATTAGAGAATGGAAAACCTAGAGTAAGTTCTTATGTTGTTTTTAATTTCATGCCTTTCTTTTATTTAAAATGCTTATGAGTTCTCTTTAAGATTACTTGCACCTTTTATTCTTAATATAGATACTTTATGCTTAGATTAGATCAAGATAAAGTATGCTTGAATTAAATAATTATAGTAGGAATTTTTCAAAAAATTCTACTTTGTTTATGTTCCCTCATTTGATTTCATTTGTAAAACTTTCTGATCTAAAGAACTAACACTAAGTCCTTACAATTAAGTTATAAAAAGGTTAGAGACTAGGAATTGCTCATCAACATGTTCTAGGTAGATCTACCTCTAATGGTATTTTAATTTCATAAGATTACTTGCTTTTAATTTTATTTACTTTGGTTAATTTTCTAGCAACTTAAAATTTTCTTGATAAGTTTAAAAATACAAAAAAAAAATAGTTTTAATTTCTATTAGTTAATTCAAATTTTATTCTCTTAGCTTAACTCTACTCCCCCTTTCTCTTGGGTTCTATCCCCTACTTACCCCACAAGTAAGGTAAAAATAAGATTAATATTAACTCTGGTGTGAAGAATAACGATAGTCCCATCATTACTTCAGGCCCAACCACATCAAAATCAAAAATATATTCCCCCACAAAGAAGAAATATTATCAAAATTAGGAAGAAAATTTGAAGAAATAGGAAACAATTTAAAAGAAATGCCACACAAGGGGCATTCGAATTTTTGAGCCTTAAAATTCCTTTCTTTTTATGACCAATCCTAAGCCTACCCATGAAAGTCCTCCTAAGTATCATGCAAAAAATTCAAGGAACGTAGCAAAGCATGTTCAGACAGTAACTCTAGAAGTTCAAAATAAAAGAAAAAGAAAAATAGCATGCTAAGTTGAAAACCCGAAAGGGCGACTTAGGCAAAAATTAAGGAAAGCTTGCAATGTTGAAAATCCAAAAAGACGGCCTTGGCAACAATCAGAGAAAAATAAAAAAATACAAGCTCGCTAGATCAAAAACCTGAAAAGGTGGTCTAGGCAAAAGTTAGAGCAAGCTCGTTAGATTGAAAACCTGAAAGGGTAATCTAGGAAAAAATTAGACCAACAAAAAAATCTCCATAGAGTTGAAAAGCTAAAAGGCGGTCCGAGCCGAAACATTAAAAGTCTGAATGATCAAGTTTCAATATCCAGTTTAAATCAAATATAGACTCAGTGGATACAAGTATCTCATCTATAATTGATCTGAAGAGCTTCATGTCCTTAAGTGAACTGATGGGGAAAAATAACAAATTCTATGATAAATTTCAGAAAGAAATATTTTGTTCCAATTTCTTTGAGCCAGACTTAGAATCTTCAATATAAAATGTCAAAGTTAAAAGTTAAACCTTTATTGCGCTTGCGGAATCAAATATTTCAAATCTTCAAAACAGGGGGCATTTTCCTTTTCTAAAATATGTAGTTTTCCCCTTTAAACTAGATGCAGTCTTTTCCAAACTAAGTTCAATTATTCTCAGTGCAATGTTTTCTATCAAACTAGGGGCATTTTGTTCTGAAGCTTAATCAACCCCAAAGGATAAGGTTAACCTTGAATTAAAAGATTACCTTTTTGATAGCAATTTGTTAAAAACCCCTGAGTTCAAAAGAAAGTTAAAATGTTGACTGGACATTCATAAAATCCAACTCTTTGTTTTTTAAAAGAAAAAGTCAAATGCGGTGTTAATCCCCCATTTGTTTCTCCCATGAGATTAGTTCATTACTCTTTCACCCCGAGTAGGTAGAGTAGGACTCCTAGAAAATTAGTTTATTACTCTTTCACCCCGAGTAGGTAGAATAGGACTCCCCAGAAAATTAGTTTATTACTCTTTCACCCCGAGTAGGTAGAGTAGGACTCCTCAAAAATTAGTTCATTACTCTTTCACCCCGAGTAGGTAGAGTAGGATTTATCAAAAAACTAGTTTATTACTCTTTCACCTCAAACAAGTAGAGTATGACTCTTCAAAAAATTATTTCATTACTTTTTCACCCCGAGTATGTAGAGTAGGACTCCCTAGAAAATTAGTTCATTACTCTTTCACCCCGAGTAGGTAGAGTCGAACTCTCCAAAAATTAGTTCAATACTTTTTCACCCCAAGTAGGTAGAGTCGGTCTCTCTAAAAATTAGTTCATTACTTTTTCACCCCCAGTAGGTAGAATAGGACTCCTTAGAAAAATAGTTCATTACTCTTTCACCCCGAGTATATAGAGTAGAACTCCCAGAAAAATTAGTCCATTACTCTTTCACCTTGAGTTGGTTGAGTAGAACTCTCAAAAAAATAGTTCATTACTCTTTCACATGTAGAGTATAACTCCCAGAAAATTAGTCCATTACTCTTTCACCCCAAGTATGTAGAGTAAAACTCCCAGAAAATTAGTCCATTACTCTTTCACCCCGAGTAGGTAGAGTACGATTCCCAGAAAAATAGTTAATTACTCTTTCACCCCGAGTAGGTAGAGTAGGGCTCCAAAAAAAAAATAGTTCATTACTCTTTCACCCTGAGTTGGTAGAATAGGACTTCAAAAAAAAATTTATTCATTACTCTTTCACCCAGGGTAGGTAGAATAAGACATTCAACTTTTGCTCAGATTATGTTCACTTTATGCTCATATTTTGATAAGATTTTACCCACTATTTGCTTATCTTAATGTTCACTTTAACTAGTCAGGAAGAATTTTTCAAAAATTTAAGGATCTAATATCGTCGGTGAGAGCTCGCGCTCAAGGACCCGACAAACTTTTAGTTTGGGGATAGTATTACCCTCAAGGATCCGAATGCCCTAAAGAATCATCAAATCAGGCTGCAAAATGAACTGTTACTAGCTTTGACATTCAGGTATCGTATTATCTACTAAAATAGATTTGTTATCTAGTTTGCTTCAATCCTTTGTCAAAGATGGGCATCTGTAGACACCCCATTTTTGCACTCCCCTGATTAATCAACTCGTCAACCCGATTGCGTCGGTTCCCGATGATGGATGAATATTCCAATATTTTTTATTTGTTACTAGATATGTTTTTGAAATTAAGATGAGGTATCTGAAGCAAACTAAACTTTAGAAACCACGCTACGCTAGGAAAATAAGACCTCAAAATGTATAAATCATCATTCCTCAAATAAAAAGAAGCTTTATGAGAAAAATCACTAAAAATGATCAAATTACCAAAATACCCCTAACATCAAAACATCCCTAGAGCCTACATTACACTAAGAAAAATCCTTTCGAACACATAAAGTAACAAACTAAAACCAAATAAATCGTTTTGCCAATTTTCACAAAATTTGACAAAATTACGAAAATGCCCTTCATAGGGTCCACGATCATTTCACATCAAAAATTCATAAATAACACAAATCGATAATCTCATCAAATTCCTAACGAAAAATCAATTTCAAAACATCGAAAAACGATTCCTCAACACAAAAGTCTTCTTCGGGGGTAAAATGGTAATTTTTCAATTAAAAAATTTTAAATTTTAAGTAAAAGCAAATTAAAATTTTGAACAAGGAAAATTAATCAATCAAACCCTCAGGAAAAATTTTAGGTGGTTGCCCACTTATTTAAGTGGAGTCCTTTGATGTCTATTAAAGGACCCCTCCATCTAAGGGCTCAAAGAATTAAAGATATAATTAGTGGATTTTTCAAAAAACTTAAAAATATATTCTTTCATTGTATGCAAGATTAAAAATCCTAAATTCAAAATCCTAATTTAAAATCTTAATTCAAAATACCCTAATAAAACCCTAATTCACCTTGTCCTAAGAGACTTAATCCTATACCAACTTTACCCAAAAAACTCTATAAATATAGAGTCTCCACAACCTAATTTCTGAGGTTAAAATAAACCCTAGAAAAAGTAGATCAAAAAATCTCTTTAGCCATTTTCAAACGCTAATTTTGAAGCTCTAACTCCCTACCTATCATCCAAACTCCAGTTTTTACTCAAAAAACACCAGAAATCTTTCAAAAACATCAATAAATCTTTCAAAAAAATACAAAAAATACTCAGATCTAGATACCTCAAGTTGGAGATCAAAAGCAGATCCAGTGACGGAAACAAAGTAAGGAATCTCCTATGAGGAGTCTCTCCGCCAGTTCTGAGAAAACAAATCGTTGCGATCATCTAGGTATACTTTTTATTTTTTTATTTATTGGTTTTCAATGTTTTAGCAATGTAATCTTTTTTGGAAAATAGTAGAGACCAGCGTTTGTCGGGCGGGGTTGGTGCCTAACACCTTCCAGCCCTGTAACGTGATCCCCGGACCTGTTCTCTTTATAGAATAGCGTTTTATCTGTTAGAGTCAATATTTGGTTCCTAGACCATGGTAACTAGCTAGAGACTCACAATCACCCAAACCCAAAAAAAAAAGTGGATCCATACCCCGCGGATCGAGGGCACTTTCAAAGTCGCCCTAGAGTAGGAGGGACCATAACTGGTGGATTGAGGAGATATTACTCGATCTTGTCGAAAGTTTCCTAACAGTCCTTATTCCACTTCTTTAGCATATCCTTTCTAAGTAGCTTCAAGATTGGCTCACAAATAGGTGTGAGATAAGTAATACATCAATTGATATACTGTATTCTTCCCAAAAAAGATCGAACATCTCTCTCTGAAATAAGTGCCTTCATTCAAGGCTATATTTGATTTTTATCGAATCTATCTTGATGCTTCTTTTGCTGACAATGAACCCTGGTAGTTTGCTCAATATTGTCCTGAATACACATTTTATTGGGTTGAGCCTTAAACTGTACTTCCTTAGTTGATCGAACAACTTCTTCAGATTTACCAGATGTCTTCTTTTATATCAGACTTAACGATTATGTTGTCTATGCAAACCTCCATTTTCTTATGGATCATGTCATGGAATAATACAGTCATTGCACGTTGATAAGTTTCCCCTATGTTATTTAACTTTAATGGCATACTTTGTAGTAGAAAGTACCCTAGGGTGTGATGAATGCGATATTTTCCTGGTTTTCTTCTATCATTTTATCTAGTTATAGCCTGAGAAGTCATCTATGAATGAGAACATGCCATGCCCTGTTGTACTGTCGACTAGAGTGTCGATGTACGGTAATGGGAAGTCATCTTTAGGTTGGCTTTGTTCAAGTCCCGATAGTCAACACATATGCATACCTTCCCATTTTTCTTTGATATTAGGACGACGTTAGCTAGCCACTTGAGGTACATAGATACTACAAGAAACCCTGCTAGAAATTATTTCATGACCTCATCCTTGACCTTAAGGGTCCATTCTGACTTCAGTCTTCTCAATTTCTACTTAATCGACTTGCTTCTGGGAGCAATTGGTAATTTGTGGATGACAAGAACTGTGTCTAACCCAAAAATATCTTTGTATGACCATGCAAATACATCTTGATAATTACATAAGAATTAAATCATTTCTTTATTATGCTACTGTGTTAGTAAAGCCCCAGTCTTGACGATTTGTGGGTCATCTTCAGTACCAAGGTTGATTGAATCCGTATCCTTAATGTTTGGTTGAACACCTTTTTCATGTCATTTTATCAAGTCTTTGATTTCTTTAGGTGGGTATTTCATTTCATCTTCAAATTTTTCTTCTATCCTCATGAGGTCAAAATCAAGTTCAAGATCAAAATCATACTCATCCCTTTAAAATTTCACTCTCTTTGGGTACTCATTTGATCCAAAAAAATCCTTTAAAAATTATTTTTTTGGTTTTTGAAAAATATCTATTTTTTTTGTAATTTTGAAAATTTTTTGACTTTTTTATTTTTTGAGATACTTTTTATTTTTTTATTTTTTGAGAAATATTTATTTTTTTGTGATTTTCTAGATATCTGAAATAAGAAGAACAATCATGCAAATTCATTAGTAAAGATAGGGAATCCTCAAACACTATTGCCCTGAGGACAAGGACTCGTTATGATCCTCAGGTAAATTAGATTTGTCAAAATGCATTTTTTTAAAGGTTGCTACATCCTCAAGGGTTAAAGGGAATTCTTTCCAATTGTTCAAGATTTCTCCTTCTCTAACAGGACGAATAAGGTGGGAAGGTAATTCCCATGCTGGTTCAAAGATGACCATTACCTCCGACTAATTGTTGTTAGAGTCAGGCATGGTTCCTTTTAGGTTTGGTGGAATGATGACTAATGGGCAATCGATGCTGATAAGGAATGGTGATTCTTTCTTTTTTACTTGCAGTGATTTCCACTTTCGTGGGCTCTTGAGTTTTTGCTTGTACTTTCATTGGAATCTCCATTGAATAGGATATCAATGCCTTCCACAAGGGATGGTCGGGACTTGACAACTGAGCTTGAACATGAAACTTATAGTTCTTGACTTTCTGGCTGACCTTGGTAGTAGTGGTTCTAATAAGCTATTGGGTCTGACTTGTGATTTTGAAAAGCTGATGCTGATGTATGAAACTTTACCCAGATTTCAGACATTTGTTTTACGAGTTTTTTTCTGACTAATTGAAGTTCTCTTTTTTTTTGTTCATATTCGATATATTCTTTTTTGTAGGTCTGAACCACCCTAGACAGAAATAAGGGGTGTGTTTTTTAGCTACAACTAGTGTGGCTTTCTCTTATCTTCTTGGTTCTAACCCCTGTCTGGGTCGGTAACCAACTTTTTTCAAGACTCGTCCGATCATCAAATTTTCCCTTGATAGTTCTGTCTTTAATTTTTTCTTTCCTTTCTCAATGCGTTAACGGCAGCGAATTGGTAGGAATGGTACAATGCCTTGTCCTTCGTTAGGTCTATGTCAATAAAAAAAACATCCAGAGCTCTCCCAACTGGGATCAAATTTTTTGCTAAGATAGATATCATCCACTATCCTATAATAAACTTGATTATCTAGTGCAAAGAGGAAGGCACCGTCCCTACAATGTGGATCTATGGCCTTCCTAGTAACAGGTTGAATGTAGTCGGTATTTCTATGACCTCGAAGGTACAAGGTCCTATAGTGATTGGTAGGTTTAATTTTCTTAAAGAATCCCTTTTTGAACTATCGAAACCTCGAACAACCTTATTGTTGGGTTTGACATGTGACCAATCAGCGTTGAGTTTGCAAAAGATTTCAAGGGAACAAATATTGAGAGCTGAGCCATTGTCGATTAATACCTTAGCTACCATCATGCTATTACACATGACCATGATATTTAACGGTTCGACGTGCCCTCGTCCTTCTGGCGTGAATTCATTCTCTGTGAGGATAATGAGATTGGAAGCCATAATCTAACCTACTATTTGTTCCAACTGTGCTAGTGAAGTACTCGTGGGTACATACAATTTTCCTAGAATTCTCAATAGTATTTCTTGGTGTTCTTCTGACTTTTGTAAAGACCTAGAATGTTGATTTGATTAGGCTATTTGTTCAATTAGATTATGATCACTCTTGTGAATAAGCTTAATGAAGTCCACTACCTCCTTATATGACACTTTTATTTTTTTTCTTTCTTGTTGCCCTCGTCCATCTTGCTCTTTCCATTTGATTTTATTTTTTCTTCATTTACTGTGTCCCTTGTTTTTCTTTTGCCACTTCCATGATGCTTACTCCTTTTATTGGCACCTTTTAGCACCCTCCTATTTTTGTCATGTGACTAATGTCAGCTACTATTGCTTTCTTCAATGTTTCAACCCCTGTTGATATGACGATGGTTGTCTCGTAGCTTCATGGGACCGTTTGGTTAGAGCTATATAGGAATGGTTTTGGTGAGAGTATGGTTATTAAGAGTGGATCGAGTTTTACGTTGAAGATAAGAGGTGGTGGTTATGATTTGGATGTGGAGGTGGTGGAAGGAGCTACATAAGGGGTTGATAGAGTACAAGGAATAACGAGTGGTGGTCGTGAGGATGAAGTGTAAGGTATGTGAAAGGGTGGTCGAGTTAAGTTTGGAAGATTTGGCGATATATAGGGTATAATGAAAGGTGGTCAAGTAGCAGTATTGGGAATTTGATGAGTAGAATGGACGGTGAGATCAGCCATTCTGAGTGGCAATTGAGAGTTTCGGGGTGGGTTTGTGTATTGGGTAATGGTGTTAACTGTTGATGTATTTAGTCCCTTCGTTAGGTGGATTTTGATTTTTGACCTGACAGGAGCAGTCAAAACTGAAATATTAAAGTCTAGTTCTCCGCAAATGACATTTATTGCATGCTCGCTTCTCCTCTGCTGTGAGTAGGTAGGGGATTTTGGTTAATGTTTTGTCGCTGAGTAGGATTTGCGAACTCGTCAAATATGAGAGCCTTCTTATCTATCAGATTTTGTACTTGGTGTTTGAGTTGCCAGCACTGACCTGCAGAGTACCTTGGTGTACCCATATGGAATTCACAAAACAAGCGGGTTGTACCCTGGTCCTTTTGCAGCCTCTGGATTTGACAATCGTTTCATGAGGTACTCTTCCCTAAACAATATTGGAAATAATTCTGATAGTGTCATTGGCAACTTGATGAACACCCTGTTTACCCTATTAGGTCGTGCTTGTTGATTATGCCTATATTGTGGTTCCTACTATGCGATTGGTAGAGGATTTTCTCAGAATGGGTTCTGAGGCGCAGAGGTCCAAGTTGGTAGAGGCGTCGAAGCCCATGAGGTTGATACAGCTTGTTGTCTCGGTGCTCGTGTAAGGATACCGAAGGGTCGGTTTGGCTGTATGTTGTTAATATGTGTTTCTTCTCTCTTCTTTCCCACAAGTACCGGCTTTCTCTATGGAGGTGTCCCTACTGTTGCCCCTAGGTTTGTGAAGTCAAATATCAGACCAGTTAGGATCCCATCCTCAACCCGATCTACTACTTGTACTAGATTTGAGAAGGTGTTAGTAGTGTGTCCCACCAAATGAGTATAAAAAATGTGTCCTATTATTGAGATAAATGTGGTGTTCATCTCTTATTCAGTCATCACAGGCCTTACTTGGGAAGCTAACTTTTACCACCTTTAAGCATATTCTTTCACTATTTCCCTTTGCTTTCGCTTCATCTTAGTCATGTCATTCAAATCCAAACCCATATCTGTATTGAATCGATAATTGTGTTAGAACATTTCAATCAAGTTCTTGCCAATTTTTGATGAGAGTGTGATCTAGTCTCAAGAACCATTTGAGGGCTGGCCTTGTTAGGTTTCTTTAGAACAATTATACCAGGAGCCTGTCATCCTCACTATATTGGCATATAGATCCACAATACAACTTCAGATGCGACAAAGGAGACCCCACCCCGTTGTATTTCTCGAATTCAAGACACTTGAGCTTAGCCGGCAGTTGCACGTTGGGATAAAAACAGAAGTCCTTAAACTGAGTTCCACTCATGGTGTTGAGACATTTATTTCTCCTCATTTCCTCCTGAAGAGACTCGATTTGTAGGGCCATCTAACACTCATTATCAAGAATGACCACAGGGGGTGGTCGATTCTGTAGAATATAAAATGGGGGCCCCTAGTATCCCGGAACTATGGGTAGCAGGGTGGTCTGTGGCCCTTATGGAGGTTGTTTGGGGAGATCCTAG
The DNA here is from genome assembly GCF_017979445.1 of Akebia trifoliata. NCBI lineage: Eukaryota > Viridiplantae > Streptophyta > Magnoliopsida > Ranunculales > Lardizabalaceae > Akebia > Akebia trifoliata. Next base: position 50,862 of record NW_028236987.1, read on the forward strand.
TTTGATCCAGATGCATGTGTTGTGTTGTCTGGGCCTTTATGAAACTGGCATTGGCTAATACGGCGCTTAATATTTTTTATTGCCGCTCAGTGGTTTTCAACAATGCTACGATTCTTGCGTCGACGTCTAATGTTTCGGCCGTTGCAAACTGTGGTGCTTCAGATGTACTCATGGTAGTAGTTGACGATCTGAGAAAATATGGAGGCTCCTCTCGCTGTTTGTACTTCTTTCGTTTGGTCACCTATGGGTACAAAAAATCAAACATTATTATCTTATTTGCAAAAAGGAAAATGCATGATGTTTATTAGGTCGAGTCAAGTTATTTATTATAAGACACACGAGTTTTAAAGAAAAAAGTTCATCAACACGAAGTCGACATCAACACGGAGTTGCCATTAGCACGGAGCTGGATTATGTATTTTTGAAAAAGTGGTTTGCATTAGCTCGAGTTGGCATCAACATAGAGTCGGGTTGTGTAATTTTTGAAAATAATTACATCAGCGTGGAGATGGCATCAACACAGAGTTGGCATCAACACGGAGTTGGCATCAATACGGAGTTGGTATCAGCACGAAGCTAGTATCGACACGAAGTCAAAATAATTTAAAAAACGATTATATCAGCACAGAACTGGTAAAACATTTGGAAAAAGAGGATCACATCAGCTCAGAGCTGGCATCGACACGGAGTCGGTAAAATATTTTGAAAAAGATGATTACATCAGCACGGAGCTATCATCGACACAGAATCGATATCATTTGAGAAAAAAATTATATCAGCGTGGAGCTGGCATTAACACGGAATTGGTAAAATTTTTGAAAAAGAAGATTACATCAGCATAGAGCTGGCATCGACAAGGAGTCGGTATAATTTAAAAAATGATTACATCAACACGAAATTGGTAAAACATTTTGAAAAAGAAGATTACATCATCATGAAGCTGGCATCGACACGGAATTGGTATAACATTTTGTAAAAGTAGATTGCTACAAATAAGTTGAGTTGGAAAAAAATCTTTTTTTACTAGCTCCCAATCCAATTCTCTAAAATCAAGACCGGCCAGTCAGATCCCCAAGGAAGAAGTGGAGCACAATACTTTCGCAAGGACACTCTTAAATCACCTTATTTCCTTGAATAGACATAGTCTATTCCCCTCATATCAACAGGGCAATATCGTTCTTAAGCACTTACTTTGATTAAGAATTGCAATTGGTGCTTAAATTTTTTTTTCAAATCTAATTTGTTGGAAAAATAAATGGATTCATTTGAACTGATCGCCCGATTGTTGATCTGGATAGATCATATATGGATCATGATTCGAAATAGATGTGGGTCGTGGACCCCATTTGAGTTTGATATGGGTCGTGGACCTAGTCTGGATTAGGTATAAGTTGTAGACCTAATTTGAGATGGATATGGGTCGTGGACCCAACTAGGAATTGGATATGGGGTCGTAGCCTAATTTGAAATGGATATGTGTAGTGGACCCAATTTGAAGAGGATTTGGGTCGTCAACCTATTTAGAATTGGATATGGGTCGTGGATTCAATTCGAGATAGATATGAGTCGTGGGCCCATATTCGAAGTGGATACGAGTCCTGGACCCATTTAAAGTAGATATGGGTCATGGATCGAATATGGGTCATTGACCCATATTTGAAGTGGATATAGATTGTGAACCCAGATTGGATCGAATTCGGGTCGTGGACCCATATTTGAAGTGGATATGGGTCGTGGACCTAGTTTGGATCGAATATGGGTCGTGAACCCATTTTGAAGTGAACATGGGTCATGAACTCAATTTGAGATAGATATGGGTCGTAGACCTATATTTGAAGTGGATCTTGGTGATGGATGATAATGGGTTTGATTGTGGCCAAGGTTGATAATGTACCATATTGAACGAATCAATTTTGATTGGCAGAGTATAGGCAAACTCCGTTTGGATCAAACAAAAAGTGGTGAGTTGTAGGCCCTAAGTTTAATGATAAAAGTAATTCATTTGATTATTTTTAAGCCTTAAAACCTAAAATAAAAATAAAGTCTAAGAGAAAAGTTGTCAGGATTAATGTAAAAGACAAAATAAGTAAAACAAATTTTTTTTAGGGTCCATAGTTAATGCCTGGACCGAGTACTTTTATATTGGTTTATGCTTTAAATACAAACCAAAATCTTAATTTTCAAAAAAAAAAAAATCATTTTTTTAAGGTAACCGCACATTAGTCCATGTTGTATGCACGGACCTAAGAAATTTTTTTAATGCATGAACTAAACCATTTTTCTTTAGTCCGTGCATGAAACACGGACCAAAACCTTTTCTGGCTATTCCTGATATCTGTTTTGGCCCCTATTTCTGGATTTTGAGGTACATTGTCCCTGGTTTTTGGCTTGGGTTACAAATTTTTTTATATGATGTAAAACATAAAGGAAAAGCAAATTTCCCCCTTTACCTAGGGGAACATAGAAAGAAAACAAAGGAAAAACGACCTAAAATCTATACAATTTGCCTTTGTGAGCTTACAACTTGGACTTTGAGGTCCGATAGGAACTTAAGCAAATACAACTTTATTTCGGGGGTCGACACATTCTTGAGAACTTTTGTCCTAAATCATCTAATCGGGAACATGCATTAGTTAATAGGTAGGTTTATGGTTGCCCGATCTTCAAACCTCGATACATACTGGAGTACACATGTCGTTGGTTGGTGATCGGACTTGATGTGATCATTACCAGTACTTGAAATAACAATCTCAAACCGTAGAACTACTAGGCATTGGGACTAGATATATTGAGGGTGGGGTGACTTGTGCAATGGGTTATACTCGCAAGTACTTGCACATCCTTTTCATTCATTTTTTTCATCGACCCCCTTACAAATATGTAATGAAAGAAACAAAGTAAATAAATACTACAACTTGTCGTATGGAAATAGAAAAAATAACACAAACAACAAACAATGTTAGCAAACGAATAAAAATACTTTTTTTTATTTTTTTCCAAAAATGACCCTAGTTGACACGAGGGTTGAACACATGGTCCCCAGTTGAGTTGTCAGTTGTAGATGTGTGATTCTTGGATTTCTAAATATCACTTCTACGAAGGTTTGGAGTCGCCATCATTCATATTTATAAAAAGGTGTGAATGGTCACCCGATGTACATTTTAAGAAAAAGTATCGTTTTTGGCATTTAGTGACTCTCATTTGGATAAGGTGCTAATAAACCTAAGATCGAGGTAAGCTACTCGATTGGAGAAAAAGAATGATGTTAGGCACCCTTTTCTCCTCACCAAGTAGTGGAACCTCAAAAAAACTCGATCATTTTGGATGAAACGAAAATAAAATAAAATTGCTACTTGTCAAGGACTTGTACCCTAAGTAGGGATTTGCTATTGACTTTATCCTATAAGGTTATCCCATTGAAAAAGATGATCTTTATATGGTCCTAACCTTGGGAGTAAAATATTTTTGAAGAGTGTTGATAAGTCGGTTTGTAACAACTTATTCTATGTAATTTTACTTGACATTTTGTTAATTTGAGAGTGATTTTATTTATAATCGTTCTTTTTATTGTTTTAGGTAATAAATGGGCAAGAATATGAAAAGGAAGTAATTCGGGGTGAAATCGGAAGAAAATACGATATTTCGGAGAATGAAGTACAAGAGGCAGAGGCTGCCGCAGTGGTGGATACATGTCCGCCGCGACGCTCGTATTTAAATCAACAAAGGCCCCAAGACAGAAGCTAGCCGCCACAGCGGTGGGCACATGCCTGCCGCGACGCGTAGCGCGATTCCTTTTCTGCACTTCGTCTCGTGTTGTTATCATATCGTTTAGATCCGATTTAAAGGGGATTTAATCCCAATTGTATTCAGAACGTATGGAGGCTATAAGTAGTTGATTATTAGGATTTATTGAGAGATTGGAGACGCTAGAGAAGAAGGGGGATAAGAGATCAAGTGATTGCTACAGCCATCTCAACTTTTACTGGTTTATTCTTCCTTTCTTCTATGTTTAATTTCAAGATGTTTGTTTCGTATTTCGTTATGAACTAAATTTTGTTTCTAGGGTTGAGATGTAACTCAGATACAATTTCGTAGTTGTTTTATTCAAATTCAATTCCTTGTTTTGCAATTACTTATTTGTGTGTCTATTTTGAGTTTAATGCTGTCAAATATGAAGGCCTAAGTTTTGATTGATTTATTGATCTAGGTTTATAATGAGAATTTGAATCTAGGTTAGATCAATAAAATAGATCACGTTGGAATGAATGAATAGTAGAGGTACTTTAGCATGTTCTAAGAGGTTAGTAATTCAATTTACGATAATTCCATAGATTTTATGACTCTTTGGTATTTAAATTCATATAGAGATGTGCTGAGTTAATATTTAAAGGAGTAATCTAGCGTATTTCGAGAGAAAACACTAGTTGGTATAGGGAATTAAACTTTCAAATAAGGCAAAACAGGAATTACTTTGAATAATCAATTACGTAGGAGTATCTGTAGTGAAGTCGAAAGCCCTAGGTTTTTAATCCAAAAGAATCCATTCTTTCTTGTTTCATTGTTATTTCAATTTGCAATTCTACAATTCTCGATTCATCAAATAGTAATTTAAGTGATTATTTTTGATACTTAGTAACTTAATCCTCATGGGAACGATATCTTATATTATTATTTGAAACGATTAGTGCACTTGCTAACATAAATTGTACGCATCAAGTTTTTGGCACGGCTGCAGGGATTAAAGATTACTAATATTAATACCAATTGCTTTTATTGCTAATTTGATTTTTATTTATTCTTACTTTATTCGTTTTTCTCTTTTCAGGTTTTTCTTAGTGTATGAGACGGATAAGGAGCTTGGATTTAGTACCAATCGACCTTGATATCAATAAGACACTTAGAAGGCTAAATAGGGAGCGCAAGCAAAGAGCTAAACAAAGAGTTTTAGCAATGGCGGAAGAAGAGAATAATGGTGGTGGTGGAGATGCAGTCCCGAATAGAACACTAAAGGATTACTCTATTCCTAATGTGGGTGTCTCTAGCATTTGAAGGCCACCTATTCAAGCAAATATTTTGAGATCAAGCCTGCCATCATTCAGATGATATAATCTTCGGTTCAGTTTGGGGGGTTGGCTAATGATGATCCAAATCTGCATATTTCAAATTTTTTGAAAATTTGTGATATATTCAAGCACAATGGGGTGATTGATGAAGCCGTAAGACTGCGTTTGTTTTCGTTCTCATTGAAAAGCAAGGCTAAGGCATGGTTGACCTTGTTACCTTCAGGAACCATTATGATATGGGATGGGCTGGTTAATGCCTTTCTGACTAGGTACTTTCCACCAGCGAAATCTACGAAGATGAGAAACGATATAACCAATTTTCTGCAGCAAGATCAAGAATCTCTCTGTGAAGCTTGGGAGAGGTTTAAAGATCTCTTAAGGAAGTGCCCGCACATGGACTACCATTATGGATGCAAGTGCAAACAATTTATAACGGTTTGCTCTCAAACACTCAAACCATGGTGGATGCAGCAAGTGGAGGAGTATTCTTCAACAAGATACTGGAGGAAGGATATGAACTTATTGAAGTCATGGCTAGTAACAACTTCCTGAAATCTTATCGAAATGCACAGAAAAGGACAGTCGGAGTTCATGACATTGATGCTTTTACTAATTTGGCTGCTCAAGTTGCTATTTTAAATAATAATTTTAAGAAAATGAATGTTACTGTAGTTTCTAATGTAGTTTGTGATAATTGTGCAGGGAATCATCCTACTTTGGAGTGTCAAGGCCCATATGAAGCAAATTTTTTCGAACAAGTGAATTATGTGGCCAACAATCAAAGACAATACAATCCTAACTCCAATTACTACAATCAAGAGTGGAGGAATCATCCTAACTTCTCATGGAGCAATAATGCGAATATGCAAAAACCGCCTCCTTCTTTTCAATCTCAAGAGAAGAAACCAACCATGGAAGAGGTCTTCACCCAATTCATGCAAAAGACCAATGCATTCATTGATGATACCCAAGCCAATTTCAGAAATCAAGATACAAATATTTGCAACCTTGAACATCAAGTGGGAGAAATTTCCAAGCTATTAATGGAAAGAGCTCAAGGAGTACTCCCAAGTAATACTAAGAAGAATCCCAAGGAGCATGTGAAAGCTATAACTCTTAGAAGTAGGAAGGAGTTAGAACAATCAAAGAAGGGTAGCAAGCAAGCAAATGAGGATGAAACTGCTCTTCCTAAAGATCAAGATGCTACCGCTCCTATTCAACAACCTATTCCACAACCATCTTCTAATCCCATTCATTTTCCTCAAAGATTGCAAAAGTAAAATTTAGATAAGTAATTTTCTAAATTTATTGATATTTTTAAAAGCTTACATATTAATCTCTTTTGTAGATATGCTGGAGTAAATACCGAAATATGCTAAGTTCTTGAAGAAAGTTCTATCAAACAAGAAGAAATTGGTGGATAATGAGAAGGTTATGCTCACGGAAGAATGTAGTACTATTCTTCAAAGAAAGCTTCCTCAAAAGCTAAAAGATCCAGGAGTTTCACTATTCCTTGCACTATTAGTGATTTTAATTTTGATAGAGTTTTATGTGATTTTGGTGCAAGTATTAATTTGATGCCTCTCTCTATTTTCAGGAAACTTGGTTTAGGGGAAGTGAAGCCTACTACAGTATCCTTGTAGCTTGCAGATAGATTTATCAAGCATCCTAGAGGCATTATTGATGATGTTTTGGTAAAAGTGGACAAATTCATATTTCCTGTTGATTTTATCATTTTGGATATGGAAGAAGACAAGGATATTCCACTCATATTGGGAAGACCTTTTCTCACCACAGGTAGAACTCTCATAGAACTTCATCAAGGTAAGTTGATTTTAAGGGTTCAAGATGAACAAGTAACTTTTAATATTTTTGAGGCTATGAAATTCCCTTCCGATGTTGATGCATGTTTTGCAATAAATATTTTGGATAGGGTAGTAGCTGAAAATTTTAATGAATCTTTTCCTCCCTTACCTTTGGAAAATTGCATATTAAATAGTAGAACTTTAGGAACTCTAAGTGATGATGAAGATATAATTGAATGTGTGAATAATCTTTATGCTTTGCCACTTTGTGAATTTCCAAAAAGGCTTAAATTTAAAGAGTTAGGAGCTGTGCATGTTAATGAACCATCATCTAAAAAGGAACGTCCTAAACTTGAACTTAAACAATTGCCATCACATCTTAGGTATGCTTTCTTAGAAGAGTCTTGTTATTATCCTATTATTATTAACTCTTCTTTGAATGACTTAGAGGAAAAAAAGTTATTGAGGGTTTTAAGGGAGCATAGGAAACCTATTGGATGGACTATTGATGATATCAAAGGAATTAGCCCATCTATTTGTATGCACAAGATTTTGATGGAAGAGAACTACAAGCCATTGGTGCAACCTCAAAGAAGATTAAATCCTTCCATGCAAGAAGTGGTGAAAAAGGAGGCTGTGAAGCTTATAGATGTAGGTATAATTTATCCAATCTCGGATAGTTCATGGGTAAGTCCGGTCCAAGTGGTTCCTAAGAAAGGTGGTATGATCGTAGTGAAGAATGACAACAATGAGCTTATACCCACAAGAACAGGTAACCGGATGGAAAGTTTGTATAGATTACAGGAAACTCAATGATGCCACAAGAAAGGATCACTTTCCTTTGCCCTTCATTGATCAAATGGTGGAGAGACTTTCCGGGCATGACTATTATTATTTCTTAGATAGATATTCGGGCTATAATCAAATTCCAATAGCACCGGAGGATCAAGAAAAGATCACTTTTACATGTCCATATGGAATCTTTGCATATAGAAGATTGCCATTCGGATAGTGCAACGCCCCTGCTACTTTTCAACGTTGCATGATGCCAATTTTTTCGATATGTTTGAAAAATACATTGAAGTGTTCATAGATGATTTTTCTATTTTTGGTTCTTCTTTTGATAATTGTCTTTCTAATCTCTCTTTGGTTTTGCAGTGATGTGTTGACACAAACTTGGTTTTGAATTAGAAAAATTGTCATTTTATGGTAAAAGAAGGAATTGTGTTGGGACATTGAATTTTTGTTAAAGGAATTGAGGTGGACCGAGCAAAAATTGATGTAATTGAGAAGCTCCCACCTCCTACCAATGTTAAGGGAGTTAGAAATTTTCTTGGACATGCAGGATTTTACAGGAGATTTATTAAAGATTTTTCTAAAATTTCTAAACCTCTTTGTGAATTGTTGGTAAAAGATGCAATTTTTGATTTTTCCAAAGAATGTTTAGATGCTTTCGAAACTCTTAAAGTGAAATTGATATCTTCTCCTGTTATTGCTGCACTCGATTGGGAATTGCCTTTTACTTTGATGTGTGATGCTAGTGAATATGCTATAGGTGTTGTTTTAGGACAACGAAAAGATAAGGTTTTTCATTTGATTTACTATGCTAGCAAAGTTTTAAATGAGGCTCAATTGAATTATGCAACTACCGAAAAAAGCTTTTAGCAGTTGTTTATGCTTTTGACAAATTTTGATCTTATTTAATAGGTTCTAAAGTGATTGTCTACACCGATCATTCGGTTTTGAGGTATTTATTTACTAAAAAAGATGCAAAGCCAAGGTTGCTAAGATGGATTTAACTTTTGCAGGAATTTGACTTGGAAATCAAGGACAAGAAATGAATCAAAAATGTAGTTGCAGATCATCTTTTTAAGATGGACCATGTGTAACCAAATGAAGAAGTTGATGGAGATATTAATGAGAAATTTCCAGATGAGCAGCTGTTTGCAGTTGGAGAAGCCCCATGGTATGCTGATATTGTCAACTATTTGGCTAGGGGGATTGTGCCTACCGAAGTCACCCACCAAAGGAGGAAGAAGTTCTTTTCAGATACTAAGTATTTTATATGGGATGATCCATTCCTTTACAAGATGTGTGGTGATCGTATAACTAGAAGATGTGTGCTGGAAGAGGAGATGGAGAGTATTCTTCAACATTGTCATTCTCTTGAAGTTGGAGGACACTTTGGAGCAACCAAGACAGTAGCAAAAATTTTACAATCAGGATTTTATTGGCCTACTCTTTTTAAAGATTCATATAATTTTGTTGTCAATTGTGATAAATGTCAAAGGGTTGGGAATATATCTAGGAAAAATGAGATGCCTCTAACAAATATTTTGGAAATTGAATTGTTTGATGTTTGGGGTATTGATTTTATGGGTCCTTTTCCATCTTCTTTCTCTAATAGTTTTATTTTGGTTACTGTAGATTATGTGTCCAAGTGGGTTGAAGCTGTAGCATTGCCAACTAATGATGCTTGGGTAGTGGTGAGATTTTTGCAGAAGTATATTTTTGCAAGATTTGAAACACCAAGAGCTATCATAAGTAATGGAGGATCACACTTCTATAACAAATAATTTCATTCACTTCTGAGCAAATATGGAGTGTCACATAGGGTGGCTACACCTTATCCTCCGCAGACAAGTGGTCAAGTTGAGGTATCCAACCGTGAGCTAAAGAGGATTCTAGAGAAGAGAATCAATTCTTCAAAGAAGGATTGGTCAAGCAAATTGGATGATGTTCTATGGGCCTACGGGACATCGTTCAAGATACCTATTGGAATGTCTCCATACCAATTAGTTTATGGCAAATCTTGTCATCTCCCAGTTGAGTTGGAACATAGATCATATTGGGCTGTTAAGTTCTTGAATTTCAATTTACAGGCTGCAGGGGAGAAGAGACTGTTACAGCTAAATGAGATGGAAGAGTTCTAGAACGATGCTTATGAGAATGCTAGGATCTATATACGGGCAGCGATGGCACATTCACAAACGGGAATTCAAAGAAGGACATCAAGTTCTTCTCTTCAATTCAAGACTTAAACTTTTCAGGGAAAATTAAGATCATGGTGGTCCAGTCCTTTCACTGTCAACAAGGTCTTACCATCGGGGGCAATAGAAGTCAAGCATCCATCGAAAGGGATTTTTACAGTAAACGGGCAGCGATTGAAGCACTACTTCGGAGGGAACTTTAGTACCGAGCGGGTGTCCATTTTGCTCTCAATTCCGAAGTGAAGATTCAAGAAAGTCTAGCTGAAGACTTAAATTTTAGCGCTTCTCGGGAGGCAACCCTATTTATTTTCAAAATTAAAATTTCAAGGATTTAGGATTTCACTAGTTTATTTTATTTTAGTTTTAGTTGTTATTTTATTTTATTAAGTAGTTTAGGATTTGTTTTATGTTCTTTGATTTTAATTATGTTTCTTTTATTTTTCAGGTGAATAAAGGATTTCAGTGCTACCCAGTCAATTCCGTCGCAGCGGTGGGTACATGTGTGCCGCGGTAGTTTCTCAAAATCAGAAAAGAAGCCAAGCCCCAAATTGAAGGAATTAAGGCAAGAGCCGTGGCGGAAATGACTTACCCGCCGCGACGCGAGTCGCGAAGTTGGAATTTTAAGGGGTTAAACCCGTCATTTGGTTCAAACCTCTCATTTTCCTTCACTTCTTCATCTTCCTCAACCGTCTACCTCCCCTAACTCTATTTAAATCCACAAAATTTCTTTCATTTGTTTATATCACTCACACTATTCTTGTTTCTTCTCAGAAAAATGAAAGGTTGCTATTAAGTTTGGGGGAAGGAAGGTGATTGCATTGAAGTTCAGATTCGAGATTTGAAGAAGAGGTTGAGGTTTGCAAAAGTGGTAAGGATTTTCTTGTCTCTTGATTGAAGTTCTGTGTTTGGTTGATTTCTGATTAGAAGAATTTTATTTAGGTTATAATGGCTTCATCAAGTACTTCTAAGAAGAGGAAATCTAGGGTTGTTTATGATAAAAAAAATTTGTTAGTGAAGATGCACAGAATAGGTTCTATGAATCGGTAACTGGTAGAAATCTCATAGTAGAAAGGGGATTAACTGTCACAACTGTAGGATATCCTCGTATTATAGAAGAGAGGAAATGGGAAATGTTTTGTGCACAACCTAAGCCTGCAATAGTACCAGTTGTGAGAGAATTCTATGCCAATGCTCCTGAACATGACCATAGGAAGGTGTTTGTTAAAGGAAAACAGGTCGATTTTAGTGGGTAGGCTATCAACAAATTTTTTAAATTACCTGATATTACGAAAGATGATTATAATAGATTCATTGGGAGGCAAATAGATTATCAAGAGATATTGCAAGAGATTGCTGTACCAGGTACCGAATGGAAGCTAACAGAAGAAAAACCTGTGACATTTTCGAGCATTGGGCTCACTAAGGACTGTAAGGCTTGGTACTATTTTCTGGCGGCTAAAATGATGCCAGTAAATCATTTTAGTGATATTAATAAGGAAAGGGCAATTCTCTTGTACTGCATTGTGACTGGAAAATTTATTCATGTGGGGAAATTCATATCTTCTCATATATTACAGTGTTACAAGCATACTTTCATGTCATTATTTTATCCTTCCTTGATCACTGCTTTGTGTGTTGCTGTTAAGGTCCAATTTGGGGCAGATGAGGAAACTTTGGCTCTTATGGCTGCACTTTCTGACAGTAAAGTGTAAGGTATGAAAGGGGTTGACAGAATGACACCAGTTGTTCAGAGTCAACAGGCAAGACCACAGTCTTTCAGATCTCTCACTATGGCTGAGCGGATGGAGAGGTTGGAAGAAAGGGTTAATCAGCAAGGCGAGCAGCTCCAATAGTTTACAGAGTATCAGTATACCTGCAACAACACTCTTGAGTTGATGATGAGGCAGCTAGCAGTGGACATGTCACAGTTTCCTAATATGCCAGTTTATCCAGGAAAGTCACATGAAAAGGGACTGGGGTTTTCTTGGGCAGAGGACTTAGATGGAGATGAGGGTGATGGAGCAGTTGAGGAGGAGGAGATGTAGTCTCTATTTTTATTTCGTTTTACTTTTTTGTCTATTTTTCTGTTTTTGATTTCAGTTTTATTTTCTGGATTTATTAGTTATGTTTTATTTTATTTTGGATATTGAACTAAGCATCAGTTATCTTCGTGTGAGTTAACGACTTAACATTGGTTACAAGTGTGGCTTTTTTTTTTCTTTTAAGGATACTGCTTGAAAAGAAAGGAGAAAATGTCGTTGTACCCGAGATAAATCGAGAAGGGAGTTAATCTGTCCCTTAATTTCCTTACTTTAGTTTGTTTGCTTTTGTTCATTGAGGGTAATGAAGATAATTAAGCTTGGGGGGGGGGGGGAGGATAATTTGATTCTTTTATTCTTTGAGTTGTTAGCTGCATTACATTAAAGTTATACTATCATTCTTTTCATTCTTCTATTTTTCATTCTTTTATTCTTTTCTATTCTTTTATTTGTTTTCTGCATTAAAATTTTTGCAATAAATTTTCAACTTTTGAGCATTTCTTTCGTTTTCGAGTCAATTCATAAAGTCAATGATGATAACTTGATTACTGTGATATGTGGTTGTTGAGTTGGAATTCGATATTACTTAGACTTTGAGGATAGCTTAGACGTTTGTTTTGTTTGAATTGGATATTCAATGTTGGTCTAGTATGGTAATTTTGAATAATGATCCTGTTTTGCTACTTAGAGACATTTTATTTAGACATTTGTGAATGAAAAATAGGCCTAGAGCTTGGCTGATTGTCGCTCGAGGGGAAATCCTAGACTTTTATGTGGTTTAGGAAATAATTTAGGCTATCTTTGGACTGTTTGAGCTTTTCTTGCCTACCTTAATTATTTTTTATTTGCTAGTTACCTATTTGAGCCATTTATTTAATTTTTAGCCTTAATTTTCTTTCTTTAAACTTATCTTTCTACTTGATTTTGAGCCTAAACACTTATCCTTACCTTTAATGAGAATATTCACTTATGTGTGATTTGTTGAGATTGAAGAGCAAAAATCTATTGTTAAGGGAGAAAATGATAGAAAAGAATGTTGTTGACCCGGTGATAATCAAAGATAAGTTAGGGGGTTTTGAAGAAAAATGAAGGAGGGATACAAGTTTGAAGAAAAGTGTTCTGCATTTATTTATTTTGTTTTGTATTATCATAATAAAAAAATAATAATAAATAAAAATAAATAAAAAAATAAAAAGAATTTGATGGTAGTAGTGGTGAAAGTATGCGAAAATGTTATAGCACAAAAGAAAAAAGGAAAGTATGAAAAGTGAAGTTGTGATGTTAATATTCTTAAGCTCTTTAGAATGTTACATTTTGTTCGATTGTAAGTATTCTCAGTCTTTGAATTATCCTATCCATTCTTTTTTAGCCAATACTTAAACCTGACATTACAAGCTTAATTAAGACCTTTTGATCCGAGGTGGCATGATGAGTTTACATTAGTGAAGAGTGACAAGAAAGCCAAGCTTATGAGATTTGATTTTTCATTACTATTTAGAGGTCAAATTTGTTTGCATTATTTTTATAAAATTATCCGGGTGGTAGAATGGATAATTTTAGAGATTGCTTGCTTGGATTTTTCAGAGGATTGATGATTTGAATGGGATGAAAGTTTGGGTTATTTTTCTAGTTTTTGTAATGTCCAATAGATTCTTGACGCTTTATGTTATCAGTGATTTTTGAGACACTATTGTGAATTGTGCTTGTTAAATGAATTTTTTTCTTGAAAGTTGAAGAGTCTGAAGTTAGTTTTGATTCAGTTTGTTCTAGGTTAGGTTTATTTCTGTTTTTACTCAAGGACTAGCAAATGTTAAGCTTGGGGGAATTTGGTAAGTCGGTTTGTAACGACTTATTCTATGTAATTTTACTTGACATTTTGTTAATTTGAGAGTGATTTTATTTAGTAATCATTCTTTTTATTGTTTTAGGTAATAAATGGGCAAAAATACGAAAAGGAAGTAATTCGGGGTGAAATTGGAAGAAAATGCGATGTTTCGGAGAATGAAGTACAAGAGGCAGAGGCCGCCGCAGCGGTGGATACATGTCCACCGCGGCGCTCGTATTTAAATGAACAAAGGCCCCAAAACAGAAGCTAGTCGCCACAGCGGTGGGTACATGCTTGCTGCAGCGCGCAGCGCGATTCCTTTTCTGCACTTCGTCTCGTGTTGTTATCATATCATTTAGATCCGATTTAAAGGGGATTTAACCCAAATTATATTCAGAACGTATGGAGGCTATAAGTAGTTGATTATTAGGGTTTATTGAGAGATTGGAGATGCTAGAGAAGAAGGGGGATAAGAGATCAAGTGATTGCTACGACAATCTCAAATTTTACTGGTTTATTCTTCCTTTCTTCTATGTTTAATTTCAAGATGTTTGTTTCATATTTTATTATGAACTAAATTTCGTTTCTAGGGTTGAGATGTAACTCAGATACAATTTCGTAGTTGTTTTATTCAAATTCAATTCCTTGTTTTGCAATTACTTATTTGTGTGTCTATTTTGAGTTTAATGCTGTCAAATCTGAAAGTCAAAGTTTTGATTGATTTATTGATCTAGGTTAGATTAATAAAATAGATCACGTTGGAATGAATGAACGGTAGAGGTACTTTAGCATGTTCTAAGAGGTTAGTAATTCAATTTACGATAATTCCACAGATTTTATGGCTCTTTGGTATTTAAATTCACATAGAGATGTGCTGAGTTAATATTTAAAGGAGTAATCTAGCGTATTTCGAGAGAAAATACTAGTTGGTATAGGGAATTAAACTTCCAAATAAGGCAAAGCAAGAATTACTTTGAATAATCAATTACGTAGGAGTATCTGTAGTGAAGTCGAAAGCCCTAGGTTTTTAATCCAAAAGAATCCATTCTTTCTTGTTTCATTGTTATTTCAATTTGCAATTCTACAATTCTCGATTCATCAAATAGTAATTTAAATGATTATTTTTGGTACTTAGTAACTTAATCCTCGTGGGAATGATATCTTATATTATTACTTGAAACGATTAGTGCACTTTCTAGCATAAATTATACGCATCAAGTGTTGGCTATGGTGATGGATCCATTTTCATGAGTTGAGAAGGATCCGAATACCAATTGCCTCAAAACAATTTAAAATCGATTTTTATTTCCAAAATGGTTACAAGCCCTATATTTTCAACCAAACCAAATTCCAATCTACTAAAGATTGGGGAGAGGGAGCATTTCATCTTAGAAGAATTTTAATAATAAAAATTAAAGAAATGAAAGGGATAATAGAAGAAGTATATGGATATGATAGAGAGAGGGTAGGATATGTGTTCCTTTGACCCACCTTGAAGCTTTAATTTTGTTCTTCATTTCTTTCCTTCATTTTTCTTCCATATTTTCTTCTTATGTCTTTCTTGTGTCCTTAGTAAAATATGAAAATATATTTTTTAGTGATGTGAAGATGTGAAAATGTAGTAGAAGAGAGTTGAGAGTATAATGTTTTAGTTTAAAACTTGAGTGCCATTTTGGAAGGTAAGGGAGAGTATTTATAAGTGTAGGAGGTTACTTTTGGGGGTAAAATAGGATGAAAATATTGAAGAGTAGAGAATGGCATAGGATTTGTAGGTGGGGGTGTGAAATTTAGAGTTATGATGAGGGTAGTTGTGTAATGAGGGTAAATGGATAATTTTTTATTCAAATGGTTTAGATTTCCTCAACCCATTTGGGTGAAGTGTTTGGTGAGGTAGGATGATGGATGTTTGGTTTAATAGAATGGGGGTATAAGGGAGTGATTTTTTGGTTGAATGTTAGGTAGGTTGAAGGGGAGTGGTGTTTAGGTTAGGAGAATGGGTTGTGTAAGGGTTTAGTTGATTGGATTTTAGGAGGGTTAAGGGGATGATGACATGTGTCAAAAAGGGATAGGGAGGTGAGGTGATTAGATGAGTTGATTTGAAAGAAGAGGTAAATGAATGTCTTGTGATTTGGGTGGTTAGTTGTAGTAGAGAATGTGAGATTAAGTTTATGACATGGGGGTGTAGGTTGTGATGTGGGTTGGTAGTATGTTAGAGAAAAGTGATGGATTAGGATGTAAGAGGTATGGGTTGAGATGATTTTTAGAGAAAGGTGATTGGGGTAGGTAGTTGGATGAAGGAGGTGAGTTGGGGGTGATAACATGTATCCCATTTGATGATCAAAGGGTGATTAGTTGATATGGATAATGGTTTGTGGGTTAGGGTTATGGATTATGAATGCGGGTTTGAATTGGCTTGGGCCATGTTGTGTTGGGTTTTGGTTTTTGGAAGGTTGTAGGTTATTTGGGATTGGGTAGGATTTATTTTAGGATGGGGGCTTAATAGGTCGGTGATTTTTAGGGTTTAGGTAATATGGAATTAGGTTTATGTTAGGTTCGATAAGGTGAGAAATGATTTTTGGGGAGTTGAGGGTTTATGGGACCTAACGGGTTTGGGGTATTTTTGTTCATGAGTGTGGAACAGTGAAAGGTGGGGAAGGTGGGGGCACGCCAAGTCTTTTTTGTGGATCCATTAGACCCTTAAGGGGTCTTAGGAAACTTCAAATCGATCACAAATGCCATGTTCTAACGAATAGGATTTTTTAGGCCCGTTGTTAAGTTATTTAGAAAATCTGATTTTTTTAGTCCTTTTCGAGTGGGGGCTCATTCAAATTACGGTGTCTACAGACACATTTCCTATATGCACATGGGATGAGGTCGGTTCATGTATTGGCAAATGCAAAGTCAATGAATTTATCAATACCGTTTATATATTCGCTCCTAACTCTACATTAGAAAATAATATTGGGGAACTTTTAAAAACAAATCTCATTGAGTTATAAACATTGACAATGGATCATAAGTAGTTGAGTTTACCTCGACTTTTTCATCCAATTCTTATCCATTACTTCCTCCAACACCTAAATTCAAAATTAATGTAAAAAATACTATAAAGACTGTAACAAATGTTAGGTTTTCTTTACAGTTTATTTGGATTGAGAGAAGAGAAAAAAAAAATTATAATTTTCTCTTCCTTTCTTCTGTTTGGATTTTTAAGTAGGGAGAGAAGAAAAGAAAAGTTGAGGGAAGATAAGGAAAAAAATGTCAAATTTGGTTATGTCCAAAAATGGAGAGACGAGGAGGGGAGATAAGATAATGAAGTTTTACATTCCAAGTTTATCCTCATTATTTTTAAAATTTCTAAAAATAGGTAATATTGGTAGGCCAGCTATTACTACTTACACCCCAAGTAAATAAACATCCAGTAAGCCATTCGACAGGCCATTGGATAGGTCATCCGACAAACCATTAGGTAACCCATCCGACAGGCCATTGGGTAGGCCATCTAACAGGTCATTGGACAGGCCATCCGACAAGCCATTGGGCAGGTCATCTGACAAGCCATTAGATAGGTCATTGGGCAGTCCATCCGATAGGCCATCCAATTGGCCATTCGACAAGCCATTGGGTATGCCATCCAACAAGCCATTGGGCAGGCTATTCGATAGGCCATTGGATTAATTTGGATGGCATAACCAATCCAATCCATAATTCATTTTATAGCTAATTTTACTTCGCTAACCCAAGGCATACACGATCGAAACCTAAGTAATAGCTCATAATAATCACAACATATGTATATTTGACACAATTCAATCTTTTTTATTTTGTTTTTCATTTTCACTTATATTAAATTTTATTTTAAGATACACATATGTCACTATTGCGCTATGTAGAGCTTTGGGAGCCATTGACCGACCAACATGAGGGGGTGAAGTGGGTAGCACCCTTTTCCAAGGGTACAGGAGTGGAGTCACTTGCCCAAATATTATAAGAGGTAAGGAAAATAATTATCAAATTTATTTTATAAACAACCATATAAGGTCAATAATCTTTCAAACCAAATCCAAGACAAATTTGGTCACAATGAGAACAAAGGCATGAGAAAGAAAACAAAAATAAAAAGCGAATGACATACCTAGTTTGCAGTAAATTGATTATCAATACATGAAATTTTTTTCAGAATGCTACTGCAACTCCAACCCCTTCTCTAAAAATGTTTCCTAGTTTTTAATGATTTTCAACTCCTTATTACAACTCCTGCTATTTTTCTGAGTGTTCAAAATCTTTGCTTTGGATGAATCTCCTCAGCTCAGCATAGTTCCTAGGATTCAAAACAGACCAGAAAATCTCATTCATCTATTCTACTTCAAATGAAACTATTTGTAAAGAAATTAAAAGAAAAAGAATGAAGATTTTAAAATCCCATTTCCAAAGAAAAATAAGGGTTTTTTTATATTTTTTGCTTCGAAGTTATTTATGAAGGAAACAAAAACAAATCAAAATTAACAAAATGGGGTTCTTCAAATCTCTGTAATGCCTATATTGATAAAAAAAAAAAAACAGATGGTTGAAGGTTGAAGGTTGAAGAGTGAGGGTGTAAAAATCCAAACGATTTTCTAAAACAGGTTAAGGGGGTCATATTCAAAGACAAATTACTTAATGGGGGTTCTTCAACTACAACTCATAAGGGTTAATTGAACAAATTAGATTGACAGAAGAGAGAATATTGAATGGTTTTTTGGCCTATTGTTCAAAAGGGGTTTGTTCTATTAGAGATCAAAGTAAGTTTTCTCCCACCTGCAACTTCCGATTTATATATATATATATCAAATGAAGTATTCTCCCACTGCAACTTTCGATTTAGATCACTCCATATCGAGAGAGAGAGAGAAAGAGAGCTTATCAGATGTTGCAAACCAGATTGTTGAAGTAATCTCACAAGCACAAACAAATGAGAGAAAACGAGTGAAAGTGAAAGAGATGAAGGAAAATGAGGGGAAAAATGAGAGGGAAGAGGGAAAAGGAATTGGATTTTTCTTGGGCTCTTCTTTAATAAGTCAAATTTATTTTTCCATCGCCCCTATCAGCCACAATAGCCTGTAAATGTTGTAGTATTTTTTATTGATGGATTTTTTTCCACTACTATGTGTACATGAATCGAGTGCAATTTTTTTTGCGGACGAGACGAAGACGACTTATGCGGGGGTCTCTATAGCGGCAGATAAAATTATCCGCTGCAACAAATATACATACTAAAGATGAAATAGTCATCTGCTGCCATAAACTGATGCTATAAATTGGAATGTTGTAGTGTAGGTTTGGCCTGTCCATACCTAAGGTACGAACATGCCGGGCTTTAGGGCCTTTTGAAAAGCCTGTGGGCCCTTGGTTTTCATTTCGCTAGGCCTTTTAGATCTTGTTGTGCAGCTACCTTGGATCAAATCCTTCTTCCGCTTGATTTCTTTATCACTCGGGGTCAATCCAAACAAAAATGGGGTGTCAACAATAGTAAAATAACATCTGAACATTAAAACAGTCAAAACGTTAGGGGTTCAACATAGAATACAATGAACTATAGGGTAAATGTTTAATTTATCCTTTCAATAATATTAGTGAAAGTACGGAAATACCCAACGAAAATCTATGAAATGATGAACGATACTCCTTGCTAAGTAATACCATTAGTTTCCACAAATCAAAATAAGTTGTAGTCATTTCGAGAAATTATTTTATTCAATTCAAAAACTCAGCTAGTCGTGTGTTATATTAAAATTTATTGTGCAGGAAATACAAAATAGATATAAATTTAAGATTTTTAAAATTAAATATTTGTTTTTTAGAAAATGCCTAATAATGAAGAATATATTTAATTGACTCTCTCGAGTTGACTGGATGGATATCTGAGATGAGGCGAGTTTTGGCGTATTAAAACGCAAAATGCAACTTGCATGCATGCTATGGTCCTTATCTTTCGCGATATGAATGGTTACTTGTGACTTATGAGTCTGCATAGCGAAAATATAGTTGTATGTCTATATCATACTTTTAAGGAATTCTAACCCCACTTGCACAAAACAGAAGCATCTATTTGACTTTTTTTTATTTTCTTGATAACCTCTTTATGAGTATTTTGATAATTAAATATTTTCGTTCTTAATTACATCATAGCCACCTAAAGTGTTGTCGGTTAGGTGTTTGCCTATCACAATTCTTAAATGTTTTAAAAAATAAATAAAGAGAAATTCTATTGACACACCAACTTTTAGTTGTAATAAATCAATTTACTTATAGGGTGAGTTACCATTTCGTATGCTGAATAGAATAAAATTCGGATTCCAATAAACAGTTCATTTTAATTTTCAAAACATGTTTTTTCCAATGAATTCACCATTTTTATAATCAACAAATTTGCTGATAAAAATACCAACAAATTTGTCGTTTCTTGCGATCTTGCAAGTAAATTATTAGTGAATTCGCTGATTATAAAAGTGATGAATTCAATGAAAAAACATGTTTTTTGAATTAAAATAAATTGTGGACCGGAATAGGAATTTTGTCATAAGTTGTGCTTGTGTTGGGAAATATCAATTACATATAAACTATCCTTCAATTTAAAAAGGAACGTTGTATTATGAGTAAAAAATCAGTCTGCCGATAGAATCTCTCACAACAAAATTACTAACTCTTATGGGGCGTTGGGACATGGGAGTTGAAAATCCATCAATTTTATGGATTGATTAGCGATTATTTTGACCCTTGTTGACCATATTTAACATGTTTCCATTGAAGAACATATTAAGGGACTGTTTGCTTATTGCCTAAAACAATTGTGATGGAAGTTTTTATTTTATATTTTTTAGAAAAATGTATACCTACAATTAAAGATAAACTAGTGCTTTACATTAAAAACAATGTCTGTCTCTCTCGTGTAGACTGTTATGTTGATCTAAATGACACCTTGGCCTTCAATTTATTGTTTAGATTAGGTTTGAAATAAAAAAATTCCCTAAAAATGAAATTTTTGGTCAGATCAAAGACTATGAAAATGGACGTTTGTTGAACTCCCAAATTTAAATTTGAATTCCAATGATGAAGACAAGTCTTCTTTTCAAAGTTCTTAGAATTCTATGTCTTTTAATTATGGAGCACCCAATCGTGTTTTTGGGTGCCACATGGTCAGCTAGTCCATATAAGTAAGAGGTCATTCAATCCATGTAACCCTATATACATGGGGAATGTTAACATTTAAGATGTTATGGAGACATTAGCATTCTCCACTGCATTCACTTACCAAAAATACTTGTGGAGACCATTTCCTCTACATATTGAGTGTTAATTCCATATTTTGTCAATTACAAAACATATGTTGAGTGTCGAATCGATTTTCTATTAAAGACTAATGAAGACTCTGGTAAAACTGCTCAACCGTCCGTGCATTGACAAAAATCTCCAATGTGTGTACACAAAGCCCAATAGGTAATGAGACCACCCAATACATTTTCCCAACATTTAAATAAGTGACAGATTAGGGAAACTCGTTCTTCAACCCATTCTCTCATCGGACTTTTTGGAAATCGAAAATGGTCACAAAAGGAACATTAGAGATTTGACCACCCTAAACCCATTTTATGTCCTTGGTGGTTTATAGGTGGCATGATATAAGTAATATTTAGTACACCTTCGAACTATTTCAGCACCGGCCTTCCTAAAAGTTCGATTTGACCTGAAAAGGTAAAAAGGGTATTTCGAAAATCGAAAATGATCTCAGAGGGGACATTAGAGATTTGACCATCCCAAACTCATTTTCTGTCCTTGGTGTTTCATAGGTGGCATTATATAGGTAATATTTAGTACACCTTTGAACTGTTTCAGCACTGACCTTCTCGAAGTTCGATTTAACCCAAAAAGATAAAAAAAAGTATTTTGGTCATTTCACCCATTTATTCCATAACCCAACCCTTTGTGGTAATTTGGGGATGTTTTACATAGTAATATCTATCATCTCCCCAAACGGCATGCGAAACAGACTTTTCGTTTGAAAGATATGGCCAAAATATCCTCTCAATGGTATTTTTGTAATTTTCACGGTGGCACTGTGCATCAAGCACGGTGGGACTGGCAGCAACTGTCATTTGGGCACAGTGGGAGACTTCTATAGCACGGTCCCACCATTATAGCCGTTGGAGCTTCGAAAATGACTTAAAAAAGGTATTTTTGGCTCATTTATCATTTGGATTTGATCCCTAGAGAATTTGTGCTCATCCCTCTCCCATCTAGAGAGCTTTCTCTACACTTTGAAAGGTCCAAACCTTAGTTGAAACTCCATTCAGCATCTGCCCTTCCTTTAGATTAAATCCTAGAGAAGATTATCTCTCATCTCTCCACATTTTGAGAGTCTTCTTTATTCTCATTGAATGTGCCATTGAATGACATGGTTAAATGAATGTTTAAATTTCAAGTGTATTTTCAATAAATGCAAATTAGAGACATGAGTGCAAAATCGAAGCTAGGTGAATAACTTAGAACACATAGTCAAATTATCAATCTAAGTTAAAGTTGGATAAATCGAAAATATTTTAATTATCGTATTCACCCTCCTCTAGGACTAGATATGGTACGAAGCATGTATTTTCAATTGGTATCAAAGCAGATTACTTTTGATAGGCTTAACATCCTAGAGTTGATCCCAAGACTTTGAACATGTCTAAGTCCAACAATAGTCATCCTTTAGGCCTCCATCTATCCATCAGCTCAATTATGCATATTGGTAAATTCGGATAATGATCTTCATCAATTCTTTTGAGTTGTGATTTCTGAAACTTAATAGAGGAAGGGTATGAGCCACCCAAATAATTAAAAATCGATAGTTGTCATAATATGTAAATACTAAATTCTATACACGGAGGCATTGCCTCAAGTGAACTCAAACATATTGATACATATTTGTCGACTAAACAAACTTGATTTCCTTAGAAACCTACGTTGTCAAAACTTCAAATGTTAACAAATTATTTTAAGAACATTAGGATGAATTAAAATAATTTTGTCTGAGAACTTTATGCAAAACTTAGAGATTGTTGTATGTCCATGTACTTCCTAGGATAGCTTGTTCCAGAAGGAAGAATTTACACGAAAATTCTTAGGCCCCTTCTTAAGAGGTTTGCTTCCATTGTGACCTCGAATGTAGTTCTTAGATATGAACCATGAGTGTTGAAGAACTCATTTGTCTGCTCACCATGGTTGAGCTCCATCTTGAAGGTCCTCCCTAAAAAAGGTAAACAGTAGTCCTGATTCTCTTCTCGCAAACTCATATTGAAAGTGACCTAGATATTGAGGACATGATTTTGATGGGAAATATTTTTATCCATATGAAGAGAGGATCACATAACTTCAGTAAAATGTGTTATCTTGATGACAAAAAACGACCCATTGGTAAACCTCTATATATGTCAAAGGATGATACTAGATGCTATCATTGTGGAGGAATTGGCCATTTTACCACAGTTTATTTTCGTAGCCTAGAACAATCTATTTCCAAATTTTTAGGTTCAACGGAACATTTGGCTGCACAAGCTACGTGGGTTGACTCAGATGAGTCACAAGATGTTGAACAAATATCTTCAAATTTTGAAAACTGTAACACCTCAGGATACATATGGCATCCATCACAGTATCCATTCCTTTTGTGGATGAAGTTAAGGATGAACAAACATTGGTAAATCAATCTTCTCCTTAAATAGCTTATTCTTCTTATGAGAAGAACGAGGAAGGCACCGACAACTTCTATGGCTAAATTGGTAACATTAAAATTTAACATAAGGCCATTTACTCCACAACCTCCCTAATCTCTGTTGGTATATCTTCAGTGGTAGAGTAAAAGTTGCATGGGTCAGGATAGCTCCCTTACAAAAACTTGAATCTTTTGTAGAGTAAGAAGAGTCATCCAAAAGATATTTTTAGCTCATTTCTCACTTGGATTTGATCCCTAGAGAACTTTTGTTTTCC